>NW_021680533.1:223709-385763 GCF_001412515.2 Diachasma alloeum | reverse complement strand
TTAATTAGCGGGCGAGTTGTCGGGAGTCACTGCGCCGAGAAACCATTGAGTTTTTCAAAGCGCCGCGACTTTCGTCGCAGTTATAATTTTTTCATTAGAAAGATTAAAAGATGAAACGGGGGTTGATGGATGGGGAATTTAATTCTCCATCGAACAGCATTGGTTTCATTCCTTAATGTTAATTAGGAGCAGAGATACGATTTTTTAATTAGCGGGCGAGTTGTCGGGAGTCACTGCGCCGAGAAACCATTAGGTTTTTCATAGCGCCGCGACTTTCGTCGCAGTTTTTATTTTTTTATTGCAGAGATTAAGGGATGAAACGGGGCGTGATGGATGGGGAATTTAATTCTCCATTGAACAGTCTTTGTTTCATCCCTTAATATTAATTAGTCGGCGAATAAATCAACTGAAAAACATAAAGTAAACATTGAGTATAAGGAGGACAAAAGTACCCCTCCGAACCTGTCTCTGTGACAGCGGGGCTGCTACTGCCGAGCAGAGTTGCCAGATACGGCGAACGGTAGAGAGCCTCTCTCCCCACGAGACCTAGCCTAAAACCGCCACCCGTCGTTACCAACCCAAGTAGCCTAAACCCGCCTAGGGAAAAGCCCAAATCGCTTAAAATACAGCCGCATTTTGAATATTCGAAAATATTAAAATGAGTCTCTACTATTTTCCGGTTGGAAAGTAAAAATTATCATTGCGCCTATAAGGGGAAAAAGCGGAATAAAAATGAATCGAGGTGTATTGATTATTATTCTCTTTTTTTTAAATAAAAAATAGAGACCAATATCACTTTAGTGCTATAAGTTATAACATATTATCACAAACAAATATTATAGCTATTAATCTTTGGAAAAGAGTATGTGGATTATACGCAATAAAATAATAAAAGTTCTGCTGTTCACAACTCGGCAGATGGGAGCGTACAGCTCTCAGCTTCGTCAGTACTGAAGAGTGTCAGGGTCTCTTCCAATACGTCAATCTCGTCAGCATTGTGCGAAGATCCAGGGGCATCGCTTTTGGGAATCTCGTACATTTTAGCGGTAAATAATTGGAACATCTGTTGAGTAGGCTCAAAGGAAGTACAACGGAGTTTTCTCACGTAACAATGAATACGAATCCTCAGAATCGCAGTCAACATATCGATCTGCATTTTATTCCTACACTTGATTTTGACGCAATTCATCACTGAGAAAACTCTCGACCACTGCATTGCTGACTGGCAGCGAAAGCATTTTTAAAACTGTTCCAGCCAACTCCTTGACCACCTGTCAACCACTGCCATTTTTAAATGTATAAGCATGAGACCAGAATTTGGATGTATCATTCAAAATTTCCCTAGAAAAATGGTCATTCCAAGGAATCAGATTGATGTCTCTCAACTGATTATCGATTGCTGTGAGATCACTGTCCTGGATGAATACCGGTGGTATATCGTTAATTGATGGTTTGGTGGCTGGAGACAAAACTTTCACCGATGCAAACTTTGAAACGTCTTTCAAGATTTTCAAATTATTCGGCATACGGTTCACAAGCTGCTCACATAAAGTCAGAAGGTATTCTCTGCATCTTCGAGACACTTCTGTGACAACCTCTGGTGGTACTTCGTCATTTACGGTTGCACGATGAAATTCCACCCCCAGATTGACTTCGTCGATTGACTTCAGTGCTAGCGTATTATTCAGTGCTTCACTAATTACAGTGACACACTGAGTAGTTTGAGCTTTTTCAATGAATAAAGGTTTAATAAAACGAGTAGCCACTGAGAGAATGAGGGTCCATAAACTATCGAAAAGTTCATAAATATCGCGATCCGTGCTTTGAAATAGGAGATTTACTTCAGTGACTCCCTGGAGGATGGATTTCAGGAAAAGTAAGTATAAGTGATTGGCTGGATCGTTATAAATTTGAGCCAAGTGTCTAGCAGTTAGACATTTGTCCTGATTTTTAGTAGCAATCATAGAAAAATGAGTCTTTAACTCCAACCATTGATCCAGAATACGTCTCACTACTCCATTATACGCCAGCCATCTTGTGTCGCATAGTTGTATTAGAGCCAACAGTTTCTTGTTATTGTCATTGATAAGATTGAATAATGCCCGGTATTCTTCCATTCGTTTTGCACTCAGACAAAACCAATTTCGTGACTCTCGTATCAAATACTCCAAATGAGCAGGGAGAACGTCAGCAGCTTTCGAAGCACACAGATTTAAAGAGTGACATATGCAGCGAATGAGGATCAAATTAGGTAACGGTATGTTATCCCTTAACAGGGTAAATACTGAGTGATTAACACCAACCATATTGCTTGCGCCATCAGTTCCAATAGCGATCAAATTTTTCACAGGAAGATTGATGCTGTTTAAGTATGACGTAATATGTTGATATAAACAGTTTGATGTGGTTTCTGTCACGCTCACGATACCCAAGAAGTCGGTGGTTATAGCTCCTTCTTTCTCACTGATGTACCTGATACATAGAGCCAAATATTTCTGGACCGGTACATCAGTCGATTCATCAATAATAAGAGAGTATTTTCTATCACCAATATCTTCCACAAGAGAACTCAATATTGTTGGAGATAGTACGTTTTTCAAAAGTTGAGAACATTTTGTTCGATGAAGACGTATGGACTCAAGTTGACTCTTTTTTCCCAACTTCTGAACAATTTCTCCTAAATGGTCGATGGTTCTGACTGCACTGTGTAGTGCAACAAAAACGGATAGTTTTATCTCTGCTAATTTCGTAGCATCTCCAACCACATTAATCCCGAACGTTGAAATTGGCCTTTGATTGTTGAGAGATTCAGCGAATCGACGATGTTTCTGGGTTACGGCGTGGGCCAGCAAATCTGTCTTATGTGCTCTTAGGCCTACTTTGCAAAACTTACAATAAGCTTCTTGTCCTAATGCATTGGGATCTGGATTCTTTGATATCCAAGCTGGGAAATGAGAAACTTACCGGAAGGTTAACACTAGAGACATAATATTTATTCGTCTGAAAGAACGATTTACCCTCACCTGCCATCTCAGGTGCCAATTCCCAGGATTTGTTGTAATGTTTTTCATATTTCCCATGTTTACCCATTTTCATATATATATTTTGTATTTAAGTTGTGATCATCGATCAAAATCAAGTATAAACACGCTTGACAGTTGTGGAAACCGAAAGACCCCAATGGATGTCCGACACATGCAAACGCACCCAAAACTGTACCGACAAAAGGGTCAACTGGTGACGAATTATTGAACGAATTTGAATTTTTAATGATCAAGAAAATGTCATTTCGCTTGTAAATGACGTAAGAGATTTGTTTAAAATAAAAAAAAAAATCAAATTGAGAATACGCCTAAAATTGCATAATGCAAAAAAAAATTGCCTAATTGGGCGATGGGCTAGAAACCTCAATCTCATACCGCCTTCCAGACTTCCCACCTCGCCTAAACGGCGGTAAACCGCCCAATCGTGCCGAGTTACTCTGTCGCGTAAACCACTAGTTACCATATAGAGTCCCTATGACTACCATTATTCCACTAGATTATACCATTGAGATTCAAATATTTTTATCTGATAATTTTATAAATCCAATATTATTTTTAAGCTAGTTGAAATATTCCCACGGTTTTGGAAACAAGAAAATATAGAATTTTGGAAAGTAAGTTCGAGAAACTCGTAAACAGTAAACGAGTAATAAATCTAAAGAGTCTCTCGACGTAGCTCTTGCCATCCAAAAATAAAAGATCCTTTGTATTGTTTTTTTTATATAGAGTTTTCGAGTGCAATTCTAGCTTGACATTAAACCGTTCGAGTCGTAAAACCTTTTCCTGGAGACAGTTTATTTTCCCCGGGTGAAATTCAAGCATTTTCTGTCTCCCAAAAAACCACATGTAAGGCCCTTTGTTCAAGTCACGTAGACTCGAGAGTTGGGGCTGGGCCAGCTCGAGCGATCGCGGGGGTGTTAGACCAACACTGTTCACTGGATTCAAGGCCACGATTGGTCCCCTACTCTTTTCTGTGGGATGAGCCCTTCATCTTCGACACTTAGCCTAATTTTTAGAGTAGGAGTAAGTGCAGATCCACCCCATACGTGGATACGAGAAGTTCGAGAGAAATTGTTGTCGTCTTCTCAAGTTTTAAAAACCCAAAGTGTTGTTGTAAAATATCTTCTAAGTTTTGAAAAGTAAATATAAACGTTTCGATTGGATTATCTAATTAAATTGGTGTTCGTGTTCAATTATTTTTATTCGAAAATTCCCGCACTTGTGGAGCAGAGTGCTTTAGCGCTCCACGGGCATTGGACCTGCCATCTGTTCAACGGAGAACCACCCAAGCAGCACAGTTCTGGAGGGTATCTGCAAGTATACCAAAAAGGCTGTCTAATGTCTGTCCAAAAAGGTAACTTGTGTCTAGAAGTTACCTAGAAGTTAACTAAAAGTTATCGTATGACTGCAAGATACCTATTGGACGGACATTAGTCTGCCTTTTTGGTATACTTTCAGATATCTTTTGCAAGGTTTGCTACTTGGGCAGCTTGGAACGTAACAACTCAAGCACCCGACTCATTTACCGACAATTCGACCGGGACGCCGCTTTTCCCGTGGGGTACCAAGAGAATCAGAACAAGTAATGCCATCTCTGAGATACACTGAAACGAAAACTCCTAAGGTACCTTCCTGCAATATCATATTGACGGTAATATACCGACATTTTTAAAGACCGACATTTTTCGGACTAAATGAAGTTTCTTCGATTCNACTAAATGAAGTTTCTTCGATTCGAAATTTATACTTGCACAGTATGTCCAAGGTATAAACTCTGATGGATGGAACAATTATCATAATGATACGATAGAATTATAAAATCATGAAGAATTCAGGTGTTGTATTGCTTATACCATGTATAGCTCTTTTTGTCGACCTGTACAGTATCGTAAATTAATTAAATTAGCAGCAAGAACATTTTCACTTAACTGCGATAGCACGACTATCAATATCTCACTGATTTGAAGTTGGTATCTATTCCGATGAAAATGAAAGTAAATTCTCCTTTTTCGAAAATTGACTGCTGATTATCTTGGAAATGAATAGAATTATAAGCAATTATTTTTAGTGAGTATAATACTTCCACGTATCATACTTCCAAAAAACGATCCAGGTAGGAACAGTTGCATTTGGCTGAAGCATGATAAAGAGAGTTTGCAGGATATAATTTGATACCATGCAGTCGATTCACGAATAAAAGGAAATATAATCTCACTTTTTGGTGGAATACTCGGAATCACATACGTATTATTCGAAAATTGATATTAATGTACATTCTCACTGAAGGAAAATTGTTTTATCCACTTATGTGTAATTTTTTATTCTTTTACAATTTCAAATTTTGTGAGAAGACAAATTTTTCGAGCACCATTTCAGTAAACAAATTATTGAAGCGTACAACTGAATGTCCCATATTCAATCGGATATGAACGGTTATGAGACTATTATCAATTTGTACCAACCATAGTGATAGAAATGTTTAATTATGAAAAAGGAGCTTTGTGAAACTTTAATATCACAAAATATGCTTGTTTTCAAAGCTGTCCACCGTTGATATGTAGATATTTTGACAGCGTTTCGTTGTACACCGTATGGACCATGAGTATATTTGAATTTTGGCGCTTCTATTGATATGTCACTAGCAAAGTGGCGGTCGTGGTGGTCACCCCTTGGGGTCACTTCAACCCCGAGATCTGAACCTCTACTTCAGTCAATCCTCTTTGGAGAACACCATGAAGAATTCTCTATTCTTCATGGAGAACACCTTATACCACTCAGAGATTATAAGGCACTGGCTCCAACGGAAAATTTTCGCCAACTCTTCTTACCCTCGTAAGATGCCGCCACCTCCCTCAGCGTATATAAACTTCCGGTTGAATGATGAAGGCGCTGCCGAGGTCCCGTGATTTCTCAGCGCGAGTACGACTCGGTGGTTCAACGAGACATGTTCTCGTGTCCATTTTTTTCCTGAAAAAATTGCCAACCCCATTTACGAGGTGTCTTTTTCTCCCCGTGGTGTAAAAACGCCCGCAGATCGTGCGACACTCACCATCACAACAATTCAAATCTTCGAATTAATTACCTCGAGTGCAAAGTGGAGTAATACGTGAAATTGTAATCATGTCCGCGTGTCCAAGAATTCAGCAGGCGAATGGTGATGGCAATTTGTCATCACCTAGGAAAAAACAGAGGACAACAACTTCGACAAATGAAACGAAGGTCACGGTTGTACTTGGGGCACAATGGGGGGATGAGGGAAAAGGCAAGGTGGTGGATATGCTTGCTGATGATGCTGATGTTGTCTGCCGGTGTCAGGTAAGATTTTTTTGTGCTCCGAAATGCAAAAAAATTGAATCTTTATTTTCTCACTTTCTGCTGAAGATTTCAATATTAAACTCTTAATTTTTACAAATCTTTTTTTGTGCACCAAAAAAATCTTGTACCCGCATTTCCTGTTTCAAAAATAAAAATTGGTATTTTTCCTTTGTTTAATATTTTTTCTTGTACCAAAATAAAATAAATAGTGGTGTGATTCTGGTTATAAAATAAAAAATCTGATCCTTTTCCGTGAACACTATTTTGATGTATGTGAGGCCTATATGAAATCCTCACATGTACTTGAATATCATAATTTTTCAGTAATTAGATTCTCGTCCGTACGTAGGAGTGTATTCGCATCGTATTACTTCTTCGTATTAATTATTTCCGATTGTTCTATTTAGACGTGTTTCGACGTCATCTTTACAACCTGTGTGTTGTAACTAATGTGAAATAGATGGGGTGGGGGTGGCGGCAGACCTTGAGCGTTGATTTTGAGAGCAGTTATTATTTTTAGAGTTTCCGATGGCTTCAGAACCTGCCAATTGTCAGCGGCAACATGTAAAAGTGGTTTGTCGGTATGAATATCTTTACTCTGTTGGTAGGGTAAACGGGTCAATTTATGGAGGGGGGTTAGTTTCTGGACGGTTTCAACTTGCATTGAATATTCCATAAATAAAATGAAAATTGTACTGATTATTTCACCTTTCAATACTCGTAATACTTTCAGAATTACTTGTGTTTGATCATATGATCATTTATTTTTCCTATTGATTGACATTTAATAAATAAAATATGGCCCAGTCGTCCGGAAATTAGGGGTTTCGGCTGCATTCAACTATTTCCTAATTTAATTATTCTTTTTTTATTTTCACTTCAAATAATTTTTTCTGCTAATTAAAACATTCTGGAAGGTATGGAAGTCATCGTATCCCCATTTAGGTGATTCTTTTATTTTAGATCCTACCACGAAACTCGAATTTCCCTTAACCGTCTAACAATTGGCCTGTTCACTCTAGTACTCCCTCCATAGAGCCTTGAGAATAACAATCGGGAGATTTCGGAAGAAAAATGGTATCGTTTTTCTTTCTTATTTATGCCTGGACTTGATTTATGTCTGATTGTCTAGGGAAAATTACCGCAGTTAATGAGGCGACTTGTTAAAATATGTAATTTAATGATAATAAATTATGATGTGACGCAGAAACTGCACTTTGGTTCTGCGAATGGAAATTAATAGTGACAAATCATTGAGATTAAGACTCGGGGAGAAAGGACAAGCTGTTGAATACCAGTTCACTCCAGTTGATTAATGACTTTTATCTGTGACTCGTGTAAAGGATACAGCAGAGTGAGAGATTGTGGATTTTTATGTTGTGATAATAGAGTATTTTTTATCAGGGAGGAAATAATGCTGGACATACGGTGGTCGTTGACGGAGTCTCCTTCTTCTTTCACCTATTGCCTAGTGGAATTATCAATCCAAAATGCAAGTCAGTTTTAGGTGAGAATTCTATTTTTATTTTTGAACAAAATATTTCTCTGCTCTTTCACCGTATTTATTTATGCAGGATGTCCTTCTTTCATTCACCATGAAAAAATTAATTGCGTTTCTTTATAAAAATAAAAAAATTGAGAGCATTAAATTTCAGGACACTTGTGCAAAATGCATTATAAAAATTAATGATAGATTAACCCGTCAGTAGGCGCGTTATAAGACTTTCTCACAAAAATTTTCACTCCATAGGAAATATACCCTCCTAAAAGCGCAAATATTTGTCTGAAATTTTTTTAAATGCCTCAAGTAACTCTTCTAGCTTACTTTGATGGTGATAAAAGTCGTCTATCGGTTAGGATTGAGTAGAAAATAGCATATTTCGATACGAGTGTGACGGAATTTTCAACACGTGTGAAGTTGCTAATCACACGAGCTAAAAATTCCCATCTTACATTTGTCGAACAATATTTTTTGACTGTTGCATTTACTCGCAAACGAAAAAGGTACAGTTCGATCACTCGCTGAACGTAACATCACTATCGAACAATATTGTTCGACACATGTCAGACGGGAATTTTCACGGGGGTGAAGTTCATACGAGAAATATACTATTTTGATACTGCTGCTATGTTCACCTCGTGCCGAAAAGTGCCGTTTCGTTTATTCGTAAACGAAAAGTCTTTTCGTTGACTTGCAAACGAAAAAGGCACAGTTCGACCACTCGCTGAACGTAGCATCACTGACAAAAAATTTTCACGAGTGTGATTGGCCCGAGGTGAAGGCGAGGGCTGCCGACTTTACACTCGTGAAAATTCCGTCTCACTCGTATCGACTATTTGACTATTTCTTCGGCCCGGCCGAAATTTTCCACGTGTTACGGGTACGGAACTCGTACCCCTAAACCCTGAACAGCGCCGACTGTCGATATTTGGCTCTATTTTGACGAGAAGCTGATGAGATTCTCTCATCGCGCGCCTCAAGAATGCTGGTGGAACCGCACGCCTACTGGCGGCTTCAGAAAATCAATCGATCATAAAGTGATCAATCTCTTGGAATTTTCAAACCAGATTGATACTTTTGATTGTTAAAATCTGTTCAGAAAAAATGAAAAGAAAAAAATCAATGTATACCATCGCCGAAAACAAGAAACACATATATTTCAATATAGAGGTCAGGTGCTTCCGATTGGTTTCAATACGAAATTGTGCATCTTTTATGAGCTGGAAGGATGACTATAAGGGTGGAAGTTAATAAATATTTTCCAGTAAATGATCTATGAAGTTGGAAGAAATCGACCGAACTGGATAAATAGTATCCATCAAGGTCTAAATATGGTTACATACAGCTCTAAATAACACATGAAAAACTCAACACAAGAATAATAGATGTTAATCTTACAACAAATATCGGGGCTTTTTAGGGTTAAAACCAACTATGTCCTATGGAGTTTCAGAAAATAATAAGTTTCCTAAAATTGCCATATTTAATAATATATTAATACGGTTTTTATCGTTAAGATAGTACAGTGAAGATTAAAAAGAAACATCCTGTGTTAGTGAATATCGTCGCAATGTCACCAGAACTATATAACATCAATACTTAGGCTATCGAACATCAGCCGGACTCAGCATTTTAGAATAATAGATTTCATTATTAATAGCGTTTTTCTTGACATGTTTGTTTTCTAACTTGAAACGCCTTTTTTTGTTTTCACTTTCGACGTGTTTCTTAGAAATTGAAATTTCCATAAAACAATTGAATCCTATTACATTATAGTAATAGGGTTCAATTGGGGGAAATAGGGGAATAGTATACTATTCTGTATTGAAATGACATGTGTTATTTTGACATGTAACAACTAAATATATTTGAAAGTTCAATGAAATTCAATGAAACGTATTTCCGCAATAAAAATATGTGTTCAGATTCAAGCGTTCAGAAAGATGCATGCATTCTCACATTCAGATAAACACCTGAAGGTATAAGGCCTAGAATTTCTTATCGGAAGTAAACATTTTTATGACCCCAATACTCGCAAAATGGAGTAAAATACTGGGAACCTAGAAACAGTTTATCGAGATTATGGAGATAAGAACAATACAGGATAGATCGTGGAAGCATTATTAAACCTGATGAAACCCTCGAGCATCACATAATTGCAGCAACAATTCAATTGCATTAACATTCCTTTAACTATGGATCTCTTCATTCCAATGATAACTGGGGAATTACCCATTCGCAATAATTTTTTGTTCCACTTAACCTTTGTAATACTGTTACAATCGATAAAATACTCAGAAACTCGAGTAAACTATAAAATACGACTGCTATAAATAAGATACAAGTAGTCGCCTGACGAAACTCATTACTCAGGCATCGATGAAACTCACAATCAAAATTAGTTACTAGCGATAAATAAATTTCACCGCATGGTCCCTGATTATTCCAGGGAATGGAGTGGTCATTCACTTGCCGGGGTTGTTCGAGGAGCTTGAGCAAAATGAGGCAAAGGGCCTCAAGGACTGGCAGAACAGGTTGATCATCTCCGATCGTGCTCACATTGTCTTTGACTTCCATCAGCAGGTCGATGGCATGCAGGAGCTGGAGAAAGGCACACAATCCCTTGGAACAACGAAAAAAGGCATTGGCCCCACGTACTCGAGTAAAGCCACCCGGAATGGATTGAGAATTGGGGATCTTCTCGGAGATTTTGATAAATTTTCGGAAAAATTCAAGACTCTGGTGCTCCAATATCAGAGGATGTTTCCATCGCTTCAGGTCGACGTTAATTCGGAATTAGAGCGTTATAAGGGGTGAATAATATTACCAACAATAATAGTAGAACTAGAAATGTTCGCGGAATTGCTCAATGCATCAAATTAGGAAATGCTAAACGATCGAATTTATCCTTTTCCATAAGAGAAACAATCATCTTTTAATTGTTTTTCGTTGATTTATTAGCCTACATTTTTATCACTGAAGTATTGAGTATTGTTAATTGGTCGAGCAGTTCGTTAAGGTATTGATAGAAGCAATAGCTACATTCAGGGTATTGTATTATTGTTGAAATCTGCATTGAGACTATAAATTAATTAGTGAAGTTGAGTTTTCTTATTAAACTGCACTATTTATTAAAAATTCTGTCAAATTATTGAAGAATGAAAAATAGTAATTTAAATTACATTAGTGAAAAAATTACAGTTGGAATGGCATAATTGAAATATNAAAAAAAAAAAAAAAAAAAAAAAAAAAAAAAAAAAAAAAAAAAAAAAAAAAAAAAAAAAAAAAAAAAAAAAAAAAAAAAAAAAAAAAAAAAAAAAAAAAAAAAAAAAAAAAAAAAAAAAAAAAAAAAAAAAAAAAAAAAAAAAAAAAAAAAAAAAAAAAAAAAAAAAAAAAAAAAAAAAAAAAAAAAAAAAAAAAAAAAAAAAAAAAAAAAAAAAAAAAAAAAAAAAAAAAAAAAAAAAAAAAAAAAAAAAAAAAAAAAAAAAAAAAAAAAAAAAAAAAAAAAAAAAAAAAAAAAAAAAAAAAAAAAAAAAAAAAAAAAAAAAAAAAAAAAAAAAAAAAAAAAAAAAAAAAAAAAAAAAAAAAAAAAAAAAAAAAAAAAAAAAAAAAAAAAAAAAAAAAAAAAAAAAAAAAAAAAAAAAAAAAAAAAAAAAAAAAAAAAAATTGAAATAATGCAAATTGTAATGTCGTGGTTTACATACCGTACCACCTTGTCCATAAGATATTCATAGATAATATTGTCGGCTATAATATTCTAGAAATGAATAATTGTGTTATTTCATTGCGTAAACTATTGTCGGAGACGCTGTTTTTTCCTTTATTGAAGCTCAAGTCAATGAATTCGCTAGTTCAAAAATAATGAACATTTTTCAGTGAACTGAGAACGAGATTTGTTGTTGGATAATTCAAACCTTTTTTCAATCAATCATAAATTGGCTTTATAGACTTTCAAATGTAACTACAATAATATCAATTAGGGCTTAATGAAGGTTCAATTGAGGGAGTACTATTAATTCATCAAATTAGTACGAAAAAATAACAGTATAAATTGAAATCATGCGAAAACTGGTGGCTCACATCTATGCGCAAATCTTATAGAGCTAAAAAATTATTTTACTTTTCTTTCAATGGGCACCATTTGATGTCATTCGTACTTCTCAATAGATTCATACATCTTATACAGCTGTCAGAAGCATGGGGACATGAGTTTTTAGTTCTTTTGATCCTAGTTTTGACTAAGAATTTTGAGATATCTTCGTTGTAAAGAAATTCCAAATACCCTTATGTTATTCTCAGCAGTTTTATGTTCTAAGGACAATGTGTTTAAATAGAACACTACCATCATAATTATTCGTACATAATTATTCATTTGCTTCATTAGAATTTTCTAATAAATTAGAATGATATGGAATTCACTGAACTGAATTAATCTGAAGCCGTTTCCTTAACATTTCCTCTTGTTCTCGTTTGAAGTTATGCTGAACGCGTGAGGCCACTGGTGAAAGAGACAGTCTACTACCTCCACAGTGCTCTCAAGGCTGGCCAAAAGGTCCTCGTAGAGGGTGCCAACGCCGCCATGTTGGACATTGACTTTGGTACCTACCCATACGTAACGAGTTCAAATTGCAGTATTGGAGGAGTTATCACTGGTCTCGGATTACCTCCAGCCACCATCGGGGAGACTATCGGTGTCGTCAAGGCTTACACCACCAGGGTCGGCGATGGGCCCTTCCCAACAGAGCTCACGGATTCTACTGGGGAGATTCTGCAGACCCGTGGGAGAGAAATTGGAGTCACAACGCGCAGGAAAAGACGATGTGGCTGGCTAGATCTGGCGTTGCTCAAGTTCACGACCATGGTTAATGGGTAAATATCTTTTTTTTTTGAGTTGATGATTGACTTTGATGAAAGAACTATTGAATGCAAGCCGACAATCTTCGGGACATAATCGATTTTTTTAAAGAAGTAGGGGAGAATGGGACAAAATGAAACAGTCGAAAAATGACTGTTTGATGTAATTCAAGCAAAAAAATTTTGTTTTGTTAAATTTTTTTTTTATCAGCTTTTTTTACTATTGGGAGTACTAATGAGAATAATAATTTTCTATTCATCTTATAATTTCATTAATTATAATTCAATTGATTAGATTAGGCCGATTACACTTTTCTTTCTCATTCGATTAAAAATCAGCATCCCATTTTCCTTTTTCCTCCTCTGAGTCTCTCCTTGGGCCTTCCTCTGGGCCTTCCGCTGGATTTTGCTGTTTCATTTTGTTTTCAACTACTCCATTGACAAAATCTTCTCTCGTCAAAACTTGTCTATAATTTTTTATTCTACTGAATGGAAAATTATTATTCTCATTAGTACTCTCAAGAATAAAACAAAGTTGATAAATTAATTTTTTTTAAATTGACAAAAAAAAATTTTTTGATTAAATTGCGTCAAGCAGTCATTTTACCCGACTCTCCCCTAATTCTTTCTTATAGAATTTTTTTTCTTTTTTTTATCGTTATTTTACATCGCTTCGACCCGGTTAGGGTATACTGCGATGATGATCAAGACTTTAAATGGTTAGATCGCACCATTCTACCCGGCCGGGATTTGAACTCGGAACCTTTCGCATGTGAGGCAACGAACTTACCCACTGCGCCAAGCCAGCGGGCCTTTTTCTTAAAGAATGTGGTTGAATATTTACTTTCTTTGTAAATCACAAAGAATGAACCAGAGCGTAAGGAAAAATAGAGCAGTTCAAACATTTTGTGACACGGACTATCACTGTCAGATGACAGATGTAAATATGACCATTTTTGTCACATGACTAAATTAATAATTCTACCATGTCTCTGCCATTTATACCACCACAAACAATTTTTTTTTTAGAATTTCCTGTTTCGCCTAAAAACTCAATTTCTATGTTATAATTGGTTTTAGGTACACCGCACTTTGTTTAACGAAATTGGACATCCTGGATACACTTCCAGAATTGAAAATATGCACTGGATATCGTCTCAATGGGAAAGAGATTGAATATTTCCCTAGTACAGCGTCGGATCTTGCAAAAGTCGAGCCGGTTTATGAAACTATCGAGGGTTGGAACTCGATGACAGAGGGTGTTCGTTCCCTTGACAAATTACCTGTGAATGCTCGCAAATTTGTGAGAATAATTGAGGAAAATTTGAATATTCCAGGTAAGACGAATAAAATAGAGGAATATTTTTTTGTACACAAATATGTATATTTTGAATGATCTACTGATATGATTTTTCTATTCCAGTCAAATGGGTTGGTGTCGGTGCTGGAAGAGAGAGTGTCATTGCTCTCTGACGATTTAATTTAATTCGAGAATTATCTGAGCGCACCATTTTCTGTGTATTAATAAGGATAATTAATGTATTGTTGATTGTTAGAAGCTGATGCGCACAAAATCATGGAAAAAAACAAACTGTGTGAAAATTTTGAAGGAAGAATTCTTGTAAAATGCTTGAAATCAATTATTTAATTTGTTTAGTCTGAACTTCTTAACTTAATTTGCAAATTTTACCAATCAATTGTAATTATAAAATAATTATCTTCACATTTCTTCGTTCAACAGTATTTTTCTTTTTTTTTCCACACCTCAACATTCATTCAATAAATAAAAAATAATAAATTACCCGCTAACTCCAGCAGATGATGATAAATACAATGAATAATATATTCGATTCGTCATAGAAATGCAGAAAAATACGATGGAAGAATAAAAGAAATTATATTTCATCTAAATAATGTCGAGTAAAGGTCCATAAGAAATCAGTCACATTTCAGACTGACTTATTCCGACAAAATTGAATTAAACTGAATTGTCATTCAAATCATGATCTACTCTATCAATTCAACAATTGAAGTGAACCACCTCCAGCATAAATACTTTGAATCATTTATTTGTTTACTCTTCATTTATTTCACCTCATCGCTATATAAACTCACGTCATTCTGTCACTCAGCGATTACTCTGTTAATCTTGTTATTACTCTGGTAATCTTCCATCACTCTGTTAACTCCTCACGGACAGGGCTCTTTTGTTTCCAAGCGTCAAGTACCCTCGATACAACTAGAATAAATAACGCGCAAGCCATAACGTGATTTGCGTTATAGTCGTTATAGCGTTATTTGCGTTACGTTATAATGCCATATTGTAAAGCAATAACTTCTAATCAACAGAAAATTAAACCGAAACCGATATGTGATTGAAGCTACAGTATTCCTTTTTTCGTTGTTATTTGTTTGGTTGAGTTGAATTCCACAGTTTAGGAAATAATCAATTTTAAAGAGAATCATTCATATTTTCATGGGTCGATGCATGGCATCGAGCCCGTCCGTGAGGGGTTAAAATTGATTGTGATAATATTGTATATCCCTGGTTATTATCGCCTCATCCCTCACATCCCTTGACATTTAAATGAAAATCCATTGAGATTCAAATTGACGTTAACAAAATGAAAATGGAATCGGAAATTGGCATGAAAGTAAGAGCAGCGTGTGAATGCCAAACAAGGGCATCAAAAACCGTTAAACTTGAATTTGTCTGCATCTAATCCTAAATCCTACGAAATACTTAAACTACTCGAGACCTTGCTCTCCCGCCGATCCCTCGCCCGTCGATTCTGGAACCAAATCTTGACACGACTCTGCGGCAGCCTGAGGATTCCCGCCAGCTGCAAAACATCCTTCCTCGTAAGATATGGCCCAGTCTTGTATTTATCCTCAAGCACCTCCAGTTGAAAGGACGTGAAAGGTATCCTGGGATGGGTGGCCGGCCTCCTCTTGCAGTTTCTGGTCCCGGAAGTTCTCCGGGGTAGTCTCGGGGGTCTATACCTCGTGCACTGAAGCCACTGAAGGTCACTGTGCACCCCCAACTCCCCGCACATATCCAAATTCGAATCTTCAACCCGAGATAAATTCACTTTTTCATCTTTTCCACACGAATTCACGAGCCTCAGCCGTTGTTCGTGAACATTGTCTCCGAGAGACGCCTCATTCTGATGCTCAACCGTGATAACGTCAACATCATCCTCACGATCAAATGGGTAATCATCTATGTTCGATATTTCTTCACCATTTTTAATCCCTGGAGATGCGTTCGGGTCATCTGAGAGTATTCTCGCAATACTAAAGTCACTTTTTCGTCTCGCGTGCGACCCCGACATGTTCGCAGGACCAACTGAAATCTCCAAAGGTACTTCGCCATTATATATCCTGAACCAGTAACTTTTTTTCGCTATTACTGTATCTATTTAGTGAATTGAGAAATTAAACGCCTAGTTGCACACCCCCTAGATGGCTATCGCATTACGCATTTGCTACTGGGCTTTACCACAAATCCCCTCCCCTTTTGATACCTGTCTATTGTTGTATGCTCTTATACCAGTGTATTATATCAACGGGAATCTTTCATCCCTCGGTGCAATAACAACAATGTAATTGATACCACTGGCGGTTGTTTTTTTCTTCTTTCGGTTTGGATTGAGAGGGTTCGAGTGGAGAGCATGATGGGCCAGATGTCCTGGAGGCAGTCTTCCGAGAGTAATTTAAAAGCCACAGGGGTCAACTAATCCGGTAATACATATATCGTATGTTGGGTAAACAGATGAGGAGAACAGAGTTTTCATTCTCTCTGGGGGATTTGGTGATTGGGAAGATGATGAGAGTTTTGGGCAGGGGGAAGAGATGATGCATGTCAATCATTTATTGATGAGAATATGGGGATTCGTGGAATTATCAAAGGCATAAACATTTTGCACTAGTTCGTGTTATTCAATGTCAAAAATTTAATACCAGAAGGTCATTTCTGTCACAAAACATTTAATCATTTTCATCACGCTGTGCGAAAAAGTAGCTTTTTAGGCACGCTTCGCATGTCTAAAACGTCCCTTTACCACACATTGTGATGAAAAATATCGTTCGATACGCGTACGGAAAAGAGTTTTTGGCTCGTGGGAGGTTTATAGCACGAGCCGAAGGCGAGTGACTTTGCTATTTTGCTTCCGAATGGAAGCACTGTAATCGCTTAAATTTAAGTTTTGGATTTTTTGTGTTATATCGACCAATTTTTTTACCCGGTCCGTACGTGTGTGTGTATGTATGTATGGGTGCGGTAAAGTTTTTCTTCAATTGGTCGCTAATGAATGGATCGAATTGAATTTTCTTTTTTTTTTTCAAATGTAGGTATTGTTCAGCCCTATCGATTGGCGTTAATTAGATTTTAATTCATCCATTAATTTATTTTAATTTTTAATTTTTTTTGAAAATTGTTTGTCCCATCATAACTATAAAAAAAAGTTCTGAATTGATTGAATGATGGCTTAAAAAATTTGTTTGGATGTCCCTTGGATCTAGTTTGAAGATGAAGGCGATAGCAATAATCGTTATTTTGATTTATTCTAAAATGTTAAAAAAATGTATTTTCTGAAAATTAGAATTCAGGGGATATCTTTGAATATCATGCTTCAAATGAATTCAATCATAGCTTAAAATGTTTGTTTTAATGTCATTAAGTCGAAGTTAAAAGGTGATTATGATAGCTATATTCGTTGGTGATTTCATTTTTATTATGTTTGTTGAAAATTTTTCATTTTTCATAAATTTCCCTGAAAGTAAGTTTCTTCAAAGGTAATGTTTCAAATTAATTTCGTTTTCGTTATTTTACATCGCTTCGACCCGGTTAGGGTATATTGCGATGATGATCAAGACTTTAAATGGTTAGATCGCACCATTCTACCCGGCTGGGATTTGAACTCGGAACCTTTCGCATGTGAGGCAACGAACTTACCCACTACACTGCGCCAAGCCACCGGGCAAAGTTTCAAATTAATTCAAGTATGTATAAATAAAATTTTTCTATTAACATTTTATTGAAGGGCTGAGGGGAGAGATAATACTATAGACAACACAAGAGCAATTTCCCACTTGTTTACTGGCGAAATCTTTTTTCATTTATCATTGTATTTTTTTTTTTTATTCAGCACGAATCTCACAGCAGTAGCCAATGACAGGTATAATATAAAATCTAACAACGATAGACAGAAAATAAGTATCATATTACATATGTGGTTGCACAATGCAGAGGTCTGTTTTTTATGCTATTTATACTGGAGAATTTCATCATTGTGCAACATTTTTATTCGTTTTTTCTAAAGTTTTGTGAATTTTTGTTTCTAAAAAACGCAAAAAAATTGTTGTACAATGACGAAACTTCACGAGTCATTGAACAATGATAGAAAGTAAAAACGGTATATTTACTGCATCAATAATTTGGCAGAAATTTGATCAACAATTTGGGAGAAATTTAAAAATTTGACGGAACACTGACTGAACGGGAGCTATTCATCCTTAAACTGTGGATGATAGAGAATATCGCACAATTATTTGTAAACAATTATTCTAAATACAGGAAGTGAACCGCAATTTGAAAATAGACTTTTTTACTGGCCAACGTACTAAAATCTGCTCGTACCCACGGTTAGGATTGGCGAAAACTGAAAAAAAATGTAGATTGCAATTTTATGGATAAACAGTGTCATGCATCGTATAATTAAAAATGTTTAAAAACAGGAAGACAAATAACATTTTGCACTGTGCGAAGGGAATATTCCATTACAATGTTGATTTAAAGTAAAAAATGATGAATCGTTTTGATGCTTTTTGACTTTATTTCGTGGGCGAATGCAGCTTATTATCACGTTATCAAGGGCACTAAATTTCTGAGGCATAAGAATCCTGAGGACTTTCCGAAGGATATCGTGAAGAAAATGCTGAATGTCTTCCCAGATAATTTCAATATTTCAATAAAATATCCATGTGAGCTGGAATGCAGGGTGAGTTGATAGATGAAATAATCATGTTGTTGAAACATTTTCTAGGGACCAAAAGGTGTGAAGAAGATAATCATGTGAAAAATGATGATGACTTTGGAGAATACCCGGAAACGGATAAATGTTGCCGCTATAGGGTTTTGGGTTGTAAAGGAATTCCGCCCGGTGAAGCGAGAAATGCTCGTTAGAGAATGAACATCCATTTCTCGTGTAAGCAAAGCATTATTTATGAGTAAAGTTTTCAAAGCTGTACCAAATGGAGTCAGCACGTTACATTTTGGTGGTTATATTATTATTACATAATAATAATCCGATAAAATTTTTAGTTTCCAATTGTCAATTTCTGTCATTTATTCTATTCATTTTATGAAAAGTTGAGAATAAAAATCGAATTTATGGGTATTTTTCCATTATTCGAAAAAAATCGACTTGAAAACTTTCCGGAGACATAAAAAATTAAATTTTTTAGTTCTTTGCGTCCACTTTTTTTTGCATTTTATGAATTTCTTGTCGCTGAAATATTCGTATCCCTCTAATACTTGAAGAGAAAAAGTGATTCCAAGTTCCCGTCGACATGAAAGGAAAAAAAACATTTTCTAACCGATTATCCCTTTCTGATTCTTTTTTCAATTTCCTCTTCATAATATTTGGAATCTGACCATAGGAATGAGGAGTACCGATATCCTTTTACCATATGAAAGAAAAAAAATTTTTTCTGAAAATTTTTAGGCATGCATGAAGAGATTTTTCTATTACCCGAATGAAATTTCGAATGACTTTTGATTTATATGTGTTTGTTTTGAACACAAAAAAAACCGCTTTTGATTGATCTTTAACATAATTTCTTTTCGTTCAATGTTGTAACTTGTGAGTGAAGGACAAGTGTGTATATATAATAAGAATAAGAATGGATAAAAGTAAATTAATCTAATTGTGAAGACGGAAATGGAAAGAAAAAAAATAGTATAAATTAATCTAGCAACGGGTGCAAAACGCCATTCAGTAGCGTATGGATATCCAAGTCTCTTTGAAATTTGTGTGAGAAAAATTGGCAAAAAATCATGAATATTTAGGGTCATTCAAATTATATTTGAATTATAATTTTTTAAAACATACGTTGTTTATAAATAAATGAATAAATAATATAAATAAACTTTCAGAAACCTTATTTTTTTAGACACGAGATCAATTTCTGGTAAAATCATGAATATGAATAAATTTGTTACGATTCCGAACAAATAATTTTTATGGTGGAAAATTTATTGTTTATACTTTATATATAGAAAATGCTCGTAATTTTTTAATTATTTTAGCAATCTTCTTCAAGAGTAAACATTCAAATTCAAATTATACACAGAAAAATAACATAAATTGCGGTTTCATTGGGATATTACAGATAATTATTGATGAAGCGATCGCACACGAGTAGTGAAGCGTAGAGGAGAATTATAAAAAATATTTGATCATAATTATTGATACCCAAATTCCAAATTATTTTCTGTTACAGTCCCAAATTATTTTGCACCGATTTATGCAAATTTAAATGACATAATTTGACCTGCTAACTATACGCCATATAAAAACAAATTAATTTTTAGAAAACTATTAGTTCCAAAATTATAAAATTATGTTCCTAAACTAGCCCAAATGATTCCCAAATCATCTTAAGTGATTTCATTATAGAAAATTAATTATTCCCTTACTGAATATATGGCCTTTCCGCATCAGAAAGGTCCTGATAAGACAGGTTCCTCTCGTACCAACGATTCTATGAGAATCCGCCCATCAAAAAGCGGAAGTGCATACATGGAGATGCGCACGACGACGAAAATGCTGCTTCACACTGTGGTCCGCGTCCTTTTCCGGTTCGCTCATTGGAGTGGCTGTGTCTTATTTAGTTTTAGCTGTAATTTAATCTATCTCCATCTTCCAAAATGAAGATCTACAAGGATATATTCACCGGTACGTACCATTTTACATATTTCTACGTCATCTTCTTATGTATATTTTCGTTGTTTGTTGTTTCGGGAGCGATATACGAAGGGATAAAAAATCAAGATTGACAATCACATAGTGACATATATTCACCCTCCCTCCTGTCAAAATTAATTTAGCATTTCAGATTTCATATCTCTATTTCTAATCCATTCACTTAATACCATATTTTTATGAATGGGGGAAAATTTGTAGCAACATGTTTTTTTTTAATATGGTAATGACCATAACCTATCCATTTGACACTCATTATTTTGATTTTCAGGTGACGAGATGTTCTCGGACACTTATAAAATTAAACTTATTGACGACGTGTTGTACGAAGTTTACGGAAAGGTGAGCAAATATGCATTATTATGAGGTGTTATTATGTTTAATTAATTTATGGTATCTGGATGGACTATCCGTCGTATGTGTTGTGTTGCTTATATGATATGTAATTATTTTAGTAGTCGATCGGTAGAATATGATTGGAAAATTTTCGCTTGAAGATCAAATTAATTTTGAGCAAGTATATCAGAATTTATTGGAAATGATAATATTCATACTTGGAATTTTTTATACTTGATAGTGAGAGCTACAAAAAAGAACTGAATGGAAATTTCGATAGCTTTTGCAGATTATTTCGACACCTTAATAACAGACAAGCGTATCTACATAGGGAGCTCATAGAACTTACGTTTGTCTGTTAGTAAGAGGTCAATTTGATTTTTCTACACCATTTCTGGATTATTAATTATTCCATTATTTCAGTTGGTGACTCGTAAATCTGGAGACATTCAGATCGATGGTTTCAATCCCTCAGCTGAAGAAGCTGATGAAGGTACAGAGGAAGGAGTCGAGTCTGGTGTCGATGTTGTATTGAACCACAGATTGGTGGAAACTTATGCCTTCGGGGACAAGAAATCTTATACTCTCTACCTTAAAGACTTCATGAAGAAGTGAGTGAGAACATTAATAAAATCAATCAAAAATTGTAATCTAAATCATCATCTTCAATATTTTATTCTTAAATTTTGGTTTTCTATCTCGATTTTTCATTTTTATCTTTTTGCTTTTCATTGCTAATACTTTATCTTTTGTATTTTTTTTGGCAGATTGGTAGCTAAATTGGAGGAAAAATCACCAGACCAGGTTGATGTTTTCAAAACTAACATGAACAAAGTAATGAAGGACATCCTCGGAAGATTTAAGGAACTCCAGTTCTTCACTGGTGAATCGATGGATATTGACGGACTCGTTGGTCTCATGGAGTATCGTGAAATCGACGGTGTGTCAACCCCAGTACTCATGTTCTTTAAACACGGTCTCGAGGAGGAGAAATTCTAAATTAAACGATAATTCATTAGATATTCAACAAATTATTGGATAACGAAATAAAAATTTTGTAAGTTGATGAATTGCTTCAATTCAATTTTACACGTATTTTGATGATGGCGTCTGGGGATTGGCGTTTTCACTGCACAGACGTGTGATATAAAATTGGTGATGAGATTCCCGGGCTGATTTTATGGTCAGACCGTCTAGATTAGCCAAACATTCCAGAGAAATTTATGAGAAAATCTTTTGTTGATTTTTCTCATATTGTTTCATATTGAATTATCACGGCAATGAGTGAAGATGTTATGAGATATTGTCATGGATAATTTCATGGGCCACAAAACAGGCCTGATAATGCTTCACCCTAAATCCAACAATTTCTCAGCTAACTGAGAAAGTATAGAATTGAAATAAATGTGTTGTCACGCCTTTGAGACTTTCAACATCACCAATTATGTTGATTAGTTAATTATCTCTATAATGAGTGGTCGTGCGAAAAAGATCTGAATAAAGTTATTCATAAACCATTCATTCTCGAGATAAATCCGAAAATGTAAAATTAAGGTTTATTTACGTAATTTTTTTATAATTTTCAGATAAATCCGGAATCAAGACTGTACCTTAGCTTCCCACGTTCTAGGGATAATCAGTGTCCAACGAACTCACGCAATTTAATTTATAGCGAATGATTATTTTTGATTTTGTAATTTTCTTTTTAATCACTTTGAGAATGTACATAAAAATTCTGTCAACTCTCCCATGATGAATGTAACGAATTGTCCAATACTGAAGATATTCCCTCGATTATTTATTATTTCTGAATAGTTTGAATGAGAAGATGGAGATAATTATGAACAAGATCCAGATGCTGAAGATTTGATATGATGGAATGAAATAAAATTGTTTTCGTGAACCCAATTGACCCATTGCAATCAATAAAAAATGTTTTCGTAAGTGATGAATAGAGTTACCTTTCACTCGATGTTTTATTCTATCAAAACTATCATAAATAGAGAAAATAATTACACTTGAATAATTCTGCTGGTAGTGTTTTATTTAAACGCATTATCCACAGAACACTGTATTCTTTCTAAATGATTAAAGAGGGACATTAGATATTTGTTATTTCCAAAATCATGAATTTTCACGTAAAAAAGAAGTGTTATCCTTGAAAATAGGACGGTAACTGCAATGACAATGATTCCACAATTAACTCCGCTACATTTTTCGTAGTACTTCGATGACCTAATAATTTTTTCTCAATTAAACTTTCATTAAAACATATTTGTACTAGTGTGTAATATTTGCAAGTTGATAATGCCAATTTATAATTGATGGATCAAAAGTTTAAATTATCCTACAACAAATTTATTCTTCAATTCGCTGACCAAGTGTTCATTACCTTTGAATCAACGAATTCATTAATTTGAGCATTAATAAAAAACATTTTTCTTTACAATACTTTACAGAATTAAACATCACCCCTATTCATTACTCGAATGTAATATTACAGACGATAAGATTATCGATGAACATCACGAGGACAAAACATCATGTATTCTAAATATCAACCGATAAAATATATCATTGTTACAGCCGAGAAAAATATTTTAGTTCCTCGGCCAATATTTGAAATTTGGTATTCGATGAAGATAACCTCTGTGTTGGTGCCTGATAATTTTGATGTTTTGCCCTGTCATATTCCGTACTGTAACATCTAGAGGTGCAATTCAAATGAATGAAAGCAATTACTAGGTTTTCTCATTACTGTATCGTGTAATTATGTCCTTAATCTACTGCAAGTGATCGTCAGGATCTTCATTAATTCTTCCTCGCTATGCTTAAGTTAATATATATCTCGGTTTTATTCTTACATATTTTTTTTCAACATTCAAATATAATTCATTATGAAAATTTTCACAGGTAGCATTCACGCCCTTGCTTTCCTAGTCAGGCAAAATAATTTCTTCCCCTGTAGTTTGTTTTTATTTATTTTTTTCAATTTTTTTCTTGTTGGATACCAAAACTATTGACTTTCACGTACGTCGAGGTAATTTCGGTTCAGGTTCCTTCCTCCACATTTTATTTATCCATTTGTCAGTGACATCACGAGAAAAATATTACAAGTGTTATATATTCTATTTCATTTCCATTATAGATTTTTTCTTCTATAATTAATTCTTTCGATTGTGATTATTGGTAATGCACTGGTGGGCATCAGGTCTCGATCAATGAGAAAATTAATAGAATCAAATGATGATAAAATATTAATTTCGATCTTTACAAAATTATTAAAATGAAAGTATCATAATTTACAATATGATCTTGTGTTCTACATAATCGTGGGTTTTTCTCTGCGATAGGCATCAACATTAAAAAACTCTAATCAAGTGTAATAACAATAACCAACAACTAACGATCCCCTACGCATTCACGCAAAAATAGAAATATCGATTCGATAATTATATCGTTAATAGTTAATCGTAAGTAGGTAATTTATTACTGTTTTTATCGATGAGATTAATGACAACAGCTGAGAGCAGGGGAGTCTTTTTCGTCTCAATTACAATTTGTTCGGTAATCAATACGTAGTGTTTACGTAAATTACTTTAGTGACATAATAGTGATGAATAAATTCAATTGCACGACTAATTTTTGGGGAATCTCTGAAGTCACATAGATTTACTCAGATTCCAAAATTCGTTCATTATTTGTTATACCTCTCTCAGCTGTCATCCAACTTTAGACGACAAATTTGTCAATAACAAATTTCAAGAGTCAAAGAGTCTACATTCTTGTTTAGATTTAATCGTTAATTGCCTATTTTTCCTACGCAATTCTTAATTTTCTGAAACGAAAGTACATTTATATTTTCTCGCAGTGTTTATGTGATCTAACGTCGATTAAATCGTTCAATGATTTTTTAAAAATACAAGACTTTCAGTTTTACAGTCGTCGACAAATTCTTTAGCTGCATGAGACGTATGAAAGTCACAGAATTTCTGTAAAATATATGTCTACGGATATGCTGAAGTCTGTTAACCTCGAAAGAATATTTATAAGAATTTTCATCCTCTTTCGGAAATAATTCGACGAACGCTCAGGGTTTTTTTATAGCCATGAAAAATTGAGTCTTTTAATTGATTTTTATAACCATCATGTGATTGTTAATACCCCGATTTCCTATGAACTCAAAATTTCCGTACAAAATCTTGGAAAAGTGAATTTCTATAGATCATTCCTAAGAAATTACTCGGAGCTTTATAAAATTATTTCCTATAGAGGCTCAAGATCTCTATAAACATTTTCTGATTATCAATAGATCGATTTCTCATAGAGATTGAGAATTCCTACAGAGAATCTGATAAGAATCACTTCCCATGGGAATCATCACTATAAAAATACTCTGAGATTTTCTAAAATCGTTTCCTATAGATTCTAAAAATCCCCATTAACATTATCTTGATGTTTACAGATGAATTTCTCATAGATAATTCAAATTCCTGGACACGGAACTATGGACATTATTCCTAGACATATTCTATAGGGCTGATGTCTCATTTCAAGAATATTTGACGGAATTCCCAATCTCTGCACAAAATGATTTTATAAATGCTCTAAGTAGTTCTATGGAGATGCTGTTTGAAAGCGTTCAGTCTTCTCAAATTTCGCATAGGAATTTCGATTCCCCATTGTGAATAAAAATTAGCCTATAACCATCCTGAAAATATTTATATGAATTTTCATCTCCTGTAAGAATTAATGTTACGAACATTAATCAGGATATTTTTATAGTTACGATATTTATAAAGATCGAGTCTGTGAATTGATTTCAATGGACTTCCTGCAGTTATTAATATACCTCAATTTTTTATGAAATCGAAATTTCTTTACAAACTTTGAAAAGGCCCAATTTCTCCAAACCATTTCCCACAGGTACTAAAAATCCCTAGCAAAATAATCCATCTATCGACACATTTTCCACAGAAATTTTTCACACGTAACAATAAGAGTCATTACACTTCAACCCCAATTTCTCCACCATCTTTCAATCCTCCTAATATACAAAAGAAGAAAACAAACAAGAATTCAATAAATTACCGTAATTTACACATTAAAATTTTTTAGTGGGCAATTGTACGTATATGGGTATACCCATGTATGCAACTACCTAAGAAACAATCTCCCCCTGAAAGAATCAAATAAAAAGCTGCACTTGGAATGTAACAAAAAAAAACATAAATATTTCCAAATATACAATTTAAAAATGTATAACTTCTCGAAAAAGGATTTCTCCCGAATAAACCATCGAATTAGTTAATTTTGCAGCAGTCCCGACTCTATGCTCCGCTTCTATTTCCCCTCCACTCTATTCTCTCAAACTCTGTTTTTTATTCACTCATTGGACATAAATAACAAAAAAATAGTGGATAAAACCTATCAATAAGTATCCCTGTTTGAAAAATAGCCTCGTCAAATCTTCCCCTCAGGTGCGTTAATCAGAAATAATTAATTGTTGCTCTAAAAAGATAATTTTCTGCTGTTGATTGTGGATTACATGTCGGTGTGCCCCAGTACGCGGCACACCTCCATCTCCTAAGGGTCAGCTGGACTCTCCAGAACTTCCATAAGAAAGGAATCGATGGGGACATCACCAATTAGTCTGAAGAAGAACAAGTGTTCGAGGCATTTGAGACCAATTGAACGCAGGGAGGGGAGACGAAGCAGGAGTTTGGCGAATCGTCCAGGTTCGTTGGGTTTCGTGATCCTGACGTAGTCCTCGAGGGCTGCGTACACTTTTTCCCGGAGGAGTTCTACTTCTTGGGCTGCTTTCAATCCACGAACCTCGGAATTAAACAGGATTATGGCTCTCAGGCAGCCCAGCTCGGTCTTGTCCACCTTCATCTCTCGCATTTTTGTCACTAGTTCTGAGAGAACTCGGTCGAATATCCTCTCGAGGCCAACCTGTTCAGCTGAATTTCTCTGGACGGTGATGCCTGTGGCCAGAACAATCACATCGGAGACGTCCATTGAGCGATGGGAAAAGGCTGCTATCAGCAGTTCATTCCAGCCTGCTCGTAGCAAGAGGACCTGATCCTCCAGGGGGAGTGATGTGAAGTGTGGAATGTGTTTCGCCCATTCCACTAGCTGGAACAACTGCTTGTTCGTGGCGTTACAAATACTGGAAAGGGCGTTCTGAAAAAGAAAGATTGTTAGAATGAATTTTAAAGACTTTAGGGAAACAAATCATAAAATAATTCATAAAATAATATAAAATAAAAATAATTCCCTATGAATATCAAAAATTCAGATGTTTATAGGTCGATTCCTTACAAAGAATTCAAAGTCCTATAGAACATGCCACATTTGAAAAATATTTTCAAAAATACCCAGTTCCTATAGAAAATAATGTTATAAATGCTCCAAGTAATTTTATGGCGATTAACAGCGTTTAGTATTCTCAAATTTCATATAGGAACTTCGATTCCTCAGACGAATCCAGCCTATAACCAACCAGAAAATATTTATAAGCATCCCGTTTAAAAACCAATTTTACGAATGGTCAGTGTACTTTTATAGCCATAAAAATTGAGTGAACATCATATGGTCATTAATACCCCGACTTATTAAAAATTTTGGAAGACTGCATTTCCATAGGTCATTGCCAAAAAAAAGACAATTTACGAGATTCTACGAACTCTATTAGATTGCAAAATATTGAACGAAGAGACATTTTGTTTCATCAGTATTTCATCATTCTTTCATTTAAATTTCCAAATGAATTTTCCTATCAAAAAATTACAAATTTATGCTTGAGAACGTGAAACAAGTTTTTTAATCTAGTAATTTTTCCCTAGAACTGGACAATATAAAAATTAAATTACATAAGAGAAAACTCGTGCACTCAAATTTTTTCAATTTCTTAACTGCACATTCTACAATAGACAGTCCATTAGTGAGCCTCCGAGGAAAGATTTCAGTTTTTATACATAAATTTTCGTCGAAGGCAGTCCCCATGAAGGAGTAAGTATGAATAATGCATGTCAATTACTTAGACAATATCGAGAATTTAAATTGGGTGATTGAATTTTAATTTTCTGGTAAATAATCAAGGACGCAGAAAGCATTAAACTTTAGCAGTTGTTTCCTCAATGTAATTTCCTCATTAATTTGGAAAATTTGTCGTCAAAAGTGACGAGGAACAATGATTTAATCATCAAGAAATTAGCATCTCAAATCAATGATAAAAATATTTTATTAATTGAATGAATAGAATTTTAGCGATAATGATAATGTAACTCACATCATAATTCCCCTGATGTTCCATTTTACACTCCACCCTCTTTTCAGCCTCTAAAATTCTCTCGACAGGCATATCAGAATGCAAACTACTGGTGCTCTCAACTTCACTCTGATCTCGTTCTTTTGTACGTTGTCTCTCCTCCTGCACAGCTTCCCGTTTCATTCCCATGGCTAGACATTTCTGATAACGACAGTATTGACAGCGATTCCTCTGTCTCTTATCAATAATGCAGGATTTTTCCTCGCGACAGGCATAAGAGAGGTCCTTCCGCACTGTTCGTTTAAAGAAACCTTTGCAGCCTTCACAACTGGAACGGTAAATTTTGTTTAGTATATTTTTCTGAGATTCATGCAGATGCAGACATGTTATTTAAACATCCTAAAATAACGGGTTTTTCTTTTTAATTTCATTTTGCGGATTTTGGATGAAATCCAGGGAAAAAATTTCTTGGTAAAATGCATGGGTTTAAGATGTTGAAGATTTATTTTTGTAACCGCTGGAAGTTAACGGTTTTGATGCTGATGTTTGGCATTCATCCACTGCTTTCTCTTTCACGTCAATTTCCGGTCTCATTTTCACCGTGTTAACGTCAATTTATAAATTCACCAAAATGAATTTCATGAGGTGATGTCTTGAAATCAAATTTATCTTATAGTATTTAAATCCCAGTGGATTTCCATTTCAATATCAATGGGTCTGGGGGCTTCAGCGATGAAAGGGAGGGATGTACAATATCATGACAGTCAACTCGTTTATTTGGATCGACAGAGTAATGTGAATTCACATAACGATGAGGTGAACGAATGAAGAGTGAAGAAATAAATGTTTCAAAATATTTCTGCTGGAGTTGATTCACTTCAATTGTTGAATTGATGGAGTGGATCATCATGATTTTAATGACAATTCAATTGAGTTCAATTTTGCGGGAATAATTGAGTTTGAAGTGTGAATAATTTTTAACGTAATTTTATGTAGTCGTATCGAGATTAAATGTAATATCTTTCGTTTTCCATCACGTTCTTTGGGATTTCAATGACGAATGGAATATTTTCTCAATTTTATTCATTATCAATTTCTGGAGTTATCGCAAAACTCCATATTTTATATTCATTAAATGAGTGTTGAAATATGAAAGAAAAGACGAATGATGCTGAACGAAAAAATATGAAGATGATTATTCAATAATTACAATTGATCAGTAATTTTTACAAATTGTTAAGGCGTTCAGACTAAGCACACTGAAGAATTGATTTAAACCATTTTACAAAACTTGTCTCCCTAAAATTTTTGTATATTTCTCCCTGATTTCTGATCTCTTTCATCAAGAGAAGATGAAAGCGAAATAGTGGGGCAAGTTTTGGGTGCATTAATACATTCACGAGTGATTAACCCGGTATTCCTTTGAAGTTTTTAAAACTCCGTGGCAATGAAATACGTCATAAACACATGAATTATCCCTCCAAGGTATTCATAAACGCATACAGATTCAACTGTGACAAGAAGTGTGTGATTAATTCACATGTACTCATTTCTCCGGTCGTATAAACCCGAGAATGATGTTTTTATATGAAAATTCACGCTGGTTGATCATAGAAGAAAAAGGCGTCATTCGGATTCTTGGTAAACGGGCGTGGATTGCTCAATTAGATGGCATTGGAGCGGAGTAACTCAGGAGGCCAACACTGCCTTCTGTCTTCTCATGTTTGTAGGAACTACGGGTGGGTAGACTCATAAACATGACTCTCAGCAAGTCCAAGGTTATCCTATGCCTTCGATATAAAATCTGCAATTCGAGGGAGAGGTGGAGGAACTTTTTATTTCCAAGCAGGATCTCATGTTCTCTCATGACACGAAATGTGCAGTCATGATTATTACACGCGTGAAAATTACGCGTTATTGTGGCACGTCATATTGCCGTGTGAAATTTTTTTTTGAGTTTTTATAATTTTTATAATTTCAAAGTTGGAGGATTGAATGAGGTAATGCAGGACTCTCCATCCTTAAAATTGAGTTGAAACAATAGAATTGTACAATGATTCTTGTTTTTGGAGACTTGAAGGAAAATAATATTAAACGTGTTATTGTTCGTGACGTGGATAAATTATCTGTGAATGTTGGTAAATTTGTAAGAATAATTGAGCAGAATTTGAATATTCTAGGCGAGACGATTAGAATACAGAAATTTTTTTTTGTGTAGAAATATCTAGGGGAGAGTGGGGTAAAATGAAACAGTCAAAAAAACGACTGTTAGATGCAATGCAAGAAAAAAAAAATTGTTTATTAAATTTTTTTTTGTCAATTGATTATTCGATTGAAATTCAGCATCACATTTTCCTTTTTCCCCCTATGGGTCTCCCTCTGGGTCTTACTCTGGACTTTGGATTTTGCAGTTTCATTTTCTTTTCAATTAATTCATTGACAAAATCTTCTGCCGTCAAAATTTGGCAATAATTTTCCATTCTACTGAAAGGAAAATTATTTTTCTCATCAGTACTCCCAAGAATGGAAAAAAAGTTGATAAAAAAACTATTTAATAAAAAAAATTTTTTGCTTGAATTGGGTCAAATAGTTGTTTTTTTGATTATTTCATTTTGCCCCACTCTCCTCTATGTTCTGGGTCATATTTCGATATGATTTTGTGATTCCAGTCAAATAGGCTCGTGTTGGTGCTGGTAGACAGAGTGTCATTGCTCTCTAACGATTCAAGTTGATTGAAGACCTATATTTTATCTCGATTAAACTATATCTATTGTTCTCTATATCATAATTGTTTGGGTTTAAATAAGAGCGATTAATATATCAGAAAATCATAGAGGAGAACAAATTGTATGAAAATGTTCAAGCAACTAGCGTAAAATCTCTGATATCTAAGCTTCTTAACTCAATTTGCAAACTCCACTAATTAATTAATTGTAATTACGACGGAATTATTTTCACCCTTCATTTTTGAACAGTATTTCTCTTTCCTTCCCACACTTCAACACTCATTCAACAAATAACCAATAGTAGATTTTCCGTTGACTCCAGAAAATGATGATGAATATCATTAAAAAATAGATAAAAATCCATAAAAATTTATTCACACTCCAAACTAAATTATTTCCACGAAATTAAATTTCGTTGAACTGTCAAATCATGATGATCCACTCTATCAATTCAACAACTGAAATGAATTAACTGAAGACCACATGTTCTGAATCATTAATTTCTTCGCTCACAATTCATTTACCTCTTCGTCCAACCTCAGTTTCGTTTCCTAATCATCATTTAATATGCATTCTTGTCCAAACAGAATTCTTATAATTAGATTGAAACTCGACAGACGAAGAAAAATCTAATCAATGCTGAGTGTAGATACATAATTGAACGATCCTTGGAATACTTCATTCATTCGTAAAACATGAGAAATGGATGAATGAAATAAAACAAGGGAAAAAGGAGGAAAGAGGCGTTTGAGCAAGTGTCTACTGAGTTGAAAAAGCACAAGGGACGCCCACGCGATTCCCCATCACTCCGGCCGAACGAGGACGTAGAAAAAAACCTCCCTTTTACCCTCGTCTGAATCCATTTCAACATTACGTACTAACAATGATAAAAAAATTTGAAGAAATAAGGGTGAGTCAGGTTTAGATGTGGACGTTGAAAAGCCTTAATGAGAAAATTTTTTGACATTGCTGGGGGGTTGTACAAAAGTGACTTGGCACATTATTCATCGGCCAACAATAAAGACTCACTGAGGACTATCAAGCTGAGATGCGGATTGCGTCCTTGAACAATCAGGCGGTTCGTTAAATACTAATAAGGTGAAAATTGGGGGAAGGAGTGGAGGGAAAAATTTGAAAAACTTGACATTTCAATGAAATGCAATTTCGTGGAAATACTTCAGTTTTACGTGTGAATAATTTTTTGTTATTTCAGTTACAGTTTACAGTTTACAGTTTGCTTTATTCTTGTATTATGTTTTCCTAAATTTTCATGCTAAATTGAACAATTCGGTCATTGTATTCAACATGTATTGAGGTGTGGAAAGGAAAGACAAATACCGGTGAATGAAGAAATGTGAAGATAATTATTTGATAATTACATTGAAGAGGGAAAAATTTTAAATTGTATTTTTTTCCAATTTCATTACTAAAACATTGCATGAAAATCCGCAATTTTGGCTAGTAACAGTCCACTTGGAAGTTTCAACAAAATTCCCTGACTTTTCCCGGTCAAAGTGATGAAATTCCCTAACTATAGAAAAGGTTTGTTTTTTTATCAAAGAATGTTAAATTTATAGACTCTAAGATGAAAAGCATTCTAGAACGCTTTAGTGGGGACACCGGCATTCCGTTGTAAAGGCCATAGGGCGGGGATATCGAAATTCACCTTAGAGGGTTAAAACAGTTGATAAACGTGGATCACCTGACGTAATCAATGAGCAATAGTTGGATCCATGCCCATTAATTCCTTTACCGAACGAAATTGAAAGGCAGACGTCAGTAAAATAAAATTATCTTTGATTGGCGAAAAGCCCCATCAAGTGAATTTTCGTCGTCATTTCCCATTTTCACCTTCAAAATTTTCCTTGCATCATAATTTTCATCCAATTCAGATTTTTTTTTCAATGCTCGTCAGACTTCAAAGAATAAAATTGAGTATTCGTTTTCCATTGCACAGAATGGATTGAGAAAAAATGAATCTTTTAGATTTAGTCTGTCTGCACCACTGGATTTTTTATACATTATGCAAGAACAAACAAACAATAGTGCATTAAAAGGAAAATTTTTTTTCCTGGGCTATTATCCATAACTTATGACGTAAAATGAGAACTTAATTTTATTTTCTGGAGTCTAATGAAAATTGCGGAATACAAAAATCTACATCACATGGAAATTGCGCAATAAAGGAAGTATGGCTAAGGGAATTTTCAAAGACTTTTCAATTTTAGCGAGGTCTCCCCTTAAGAGGTGATCACTCTGTCAACTTTTCAACAAAAATACGTACAGCGACGAAAAATGTATCTAGAAAATTAGGATGGTAACATCTCTCTAGCCGACCAGGTTCGAACTCTCAGTGTTTTTGCAGTTTGTATATTGATTGATGGAAATGAGTATTTTTAAAATATTTCCACCATCTTGACATTCAAGAATTCCTTTGAAAAGTAGAATGCTGAATTTAGAATTTTCCATAGAAAAACCACAAAAGCAGTGGGTTCCCAGTCTCATCCCACGCGAAGATGTTAACATCCCACTTGTGTAAGAAAATTTAAGATCAAATTCCCGGACAATGTTTTTTGGCAATAGAAGAATTCCCAAAAATTTAGGTACTTGGAGAAAACAAGCTGCAACTTTTAAAATTCCAAAAAGTTGTCGTAATTCCCTGACTTTTCCCTGGTCTTTCCAGGCCAATCAAATTCCCTGACAATTTCCAGTTTTCCAAATTTCCCTGACGGCTGGACACCCTGAGTAATTCCTTCCACAGATTCCTTGATTTTTTCTCATAGATATAAATATTCCACTGCGTCACTTCTTATTCTACAATCAACAAAAACGACCAGACACAAAAAAAGAAGAGAACCATAGAAAGAGTCGCCGGTAATTAAAGGTTTTTCTTCTTGAATAATGAAAGACAGTCAAGTTCTATAGAAGACCGAAGAAACACAAATGGAATGATTTCTTATGAACGATATTCCGTGACCGGATGGGTTAATACAAACCTGTAGACGCCATAGTGTTTTCCACTGGCCCGATCACCGCAGATCGAGCACAGATGTTTGCTGCCGGAAAGTGGATGATTCGGTGGATACGGTGAGCCAGCACCGGTCTTGCTTTGGCCGCCTGGCGATGTGCTCAAAAGACTACTGTGACATCCCATGGTAAATGACCTGGAAACGTGTAGGAATTTATTGGTCCATCAAGGATGATTTGTGGTCTCCACTCAACCACATCTCGGAGAAAAGAGCGATCGATAAACATCATGCATTGTCTTCTCAAAGAAATGTGTCACTCTCATTTTAAATATCTCGATAATCAATGGGCATGATTGAGACAAGTCGCGGGGGAAATTGAGGGATTGTTATTACGAATATCATGGTTTTTCACTCATGTCTCTATAGTTTACGATTCTGGAGACACTATTATTCGTTTGAGTAACTGGCTTGAGACCTTTAGTTTCTAAGAGCGCGTACACCGTGGAGCGTACCTATGCACAAACGTTCACATCCTGAGAACTATTATTTGTAGAGATGTGAGATGACAATCATGTTATTTCTAGTGAAATTATCTATATTTGTCAGACTCGATGGGTTGATAACTTTTCAATAGTTTTCGAGATATTTCAATTGACAGTGGGACATTGTAGCGATGGCGAGAGCACCTGTGCTCAAGACTGTATTTGCCCTGCATGTACACATGAGATTTTACGGCAATTACTATATCGCAAAATTTCGATAACAAGAACTAAAATTTTTGTACAATCTAGATTTTATATGTAGGGGAGAATGGGGCACAATGAAACAGGCGAAAAATAACTGTTTGACGTAATTCAAGCAAAAAATTTTGTTTTATTACATACTTTTTTTATTACATTCAGTAGCATGGAAAATTATTGAGAAGTTTTAACGGGCGAAGATGTTGTCAATGAATTAATTGAAAAGAAAGTGATACAGTAAAATCCAAAGTCCAGAGCAAGGCCCTGGGAAGGGGGAAAAAGAAAAATGTGATGATGAATTTCAATCGAATGAAAACAGGAAAGTATAATCGGCCTAATCTAATTAATTGAATTGTAATCAATTGAATTATAAGACGAATAAAAAATTATTATTCTCATCAGTACTCCCAATAATAAAAAAAAGTTAATAAACAAAAGTTGATAAGAAAAATGGTTTGTTTGCTTGAATTACGTCAAATGGTCGTTTTTTGACTGATTCATTTTGCCCCACCCTCCCCTAATAGAATTGAATTGAAATACCATCTATAAAATTTTCTTGAAAACTGCAGCTTCTATTGAAAATTCTGTCGAGGTGCTGTTGAGATAATCCTATGGATTATGTCTATGTTCTTTTCTACATGATCGCTCAGATTTCGGTTTTATAGGATTGTGACGTTCTATAGGAAATCTAGATTCAATAGGGAAAGAATGAATCAATTTCTATACGTTCTAATAGATTTTTTTTTGAAACGCTATAGTTTCGAATCAAATTTATGAAAAATTAAATAGCAGCAGCATAATCCATAGAATATCCTATATGACGAAAATTCCAACAACTTTAAGAATATTCTCAAAATCTCTAAAGGCTCCTGGATTAATCATCACTTCAATACCTTCACTATTTGACTCTAGTCTGGTCACGAAACGCGACTCTGGAACTTGGTCACCTCCGCGGGGATTCGCCGCCGTGTTATTTAGACTTTAGCGTTGCCGAATTCATTCTACACTCCGGGGCGCGTTTAGCGAATTTCCGGCAATGTCGCGTCATGTGGGCAATTTCATTGAACATCAGAAAAAATCATTCATCTATTCAAAATAATTTGTTTTCTTTAGGAATTTTGGGAAATATCTTATTCTAAAAACTACCATAATTTTTTAGATACTTCAACTGACATAGCCAATTTTTTTTTGCATTTTTCCGGTTAGCTAGTCAATTGTAATCGAAGAAAATGACGGGCGGCGGGCTTTCACTCATAGGACGATCAATCTAGGGTTAAATAGTTATGTATATGATACGGATTAATTTTCTTATCTGTCTTGGACGAATGAAAATACATATTGTCCATCTACAATTCTATCTTCATCCCTAACGCATATTCGTTTACACCGGCCAATGCCCGACTTACAATAATTACAATACAATTACCCCAAATCCAATAATGAAAAATAATGCCAACATTGTATGTAATACAACTGATGACAAGTCTGGGCAAGTGACCGCAATTTGCGTGACCTCTCAAAATTACATCAGGGCTACCGGATACAGCGATATAGACAACATACAATGCGCGAATGCAAAAGTGGCGTGACGGCCACACCAGACTCATCCCCGCTAATGTGCTTTTAAGGCTGGGATAAGGCAGACCTGGAGGAGATTGTGGTCACGTCAGTCACGAATGCTCGGGGGTCACTGATTTCTTTTTCTTTTTTAGGCTTTAGATTAATTGAGACTATTTTTTTTTACTTAATTTTTTATTTTCGAACCAATTCTTGAATTAGGGTATTTACATTTGGAGAATTATGCGGAGTAGACACGAAGACGGTTTTTGTTGCGTAATATTTACTCAGAATTATTTTAAGTGGAGAAATATCTTCATTTTGTCAGCAAATTGAGGTTTATTTTTTGGGGATATATCTTAGAATCGAATATAGTTGGCGAAATTTTTGTACGGAATTTTTGTCATCTGTCATCCTTTCTCGGAAATTTTCTCTCTACATTTGGTTTTCTAAACATCTCCACCTAAAACCACTTGTTATAGAGATAATTCATATTTAAAAGAAACAAATTTGTTCATTTTTAGGTTTTACATACGAAGTCGATTTTTACGTTTCTTTCAATATCGAATTATCTCGGTAACGGAGATTCAAACCAATAAAGTTAGAAGATACTTTCGTTGGAAATTTTATTCTCCAAATGTGTTCTCCCGCACCCACCCTTTTCGTAGGGGAGAGTGGGGCAAAATGAAAAAGGAAACAGTCGAAAAACTACTATTTGACGTAATTCAAGCAACAAAAAAAAGCTGATTACACTTTTCTTTTTTCATTTGATTGAAATTCAGCATCACATTTTCCTTTTTCCCCCTCTGAGTCTCCCCTTCGATCTTGCTCTGGACTTTAGATTTTGCTGTTTGATAGAAAATGTTCTTTTCCATTAATCCATTGAGAAAATCTTCACCCGTCAAAACTTCTCAATACTTTTCCATTCTACTGAATGGAAAATTATTATTCTCATCAGTACTCCCAAGAATAAAAAAAAGTTAATAAACAAAAATTGGTAAAAAAAAATATTTAATGAAAAAAATTTTTTTTGCTTGAATTGCGTCAAACAGTCGTATTTCGACTGTTTCATTTTGCTCCACTCTCCCCTAGATAAACGCCAAGTACTAGAATTACTTGGTTTTAATTTTTTTCCTTTCCAGATAAATCGCAGGGAAAACTTTTTATATTGTTAAAAATTCGCGACTGAAACATACTTTTAATCATTTACTTTTTCTTTAATAAATTCCCTGATTATTTTTCCAAAACTCACCCCGGGCTATTAGGTCCAGAAGGGCTGAAATTCCCGGAGTTCATGAGACTCGCAGTATCTGGTTTCATATCCAACGGACTCTGGGGCCCCACCGAGGACATCGACATGTTACTGCTGTCGAGGCTCAGCCCTGCAAAACAGTAAACAAACAAGAATTAGATAAGTTCATCTTCGATGAAAATTTGGAAATTAATCTACGAGCGAAGCTAAATGTCACGTGTGGAATTCCTCGATTAATGCGTGTATTTATTGTTCAATTCTCTTGTGGATATTTACGAACGATATCGTGATATGTAATTGACCAGATGGTGGTACAGGGTCAACCAGAGTGAGATGTCAGGGTGACAGCAAATGCCATGATCATCAATTATGCAACCAGTCGCGAGACCAATGATTTTTATGATAAATGAAAAAGATTTTTCTAGGCACGTCATTACCTGGAAAATGTCATAAAAATATTCTTTTCAGAATTTATTGAGATATGATGAATTTTATGGAGTTAAGTCCGATTTGAGGATTATATTTCGCTTCTGCCCAATTTTATATTCTGAACTAGAGGGCTGTGCCCTCCTCGCTTGCTATGTTTAGGCGTTCGTATTATATAGAAAACAAAATTGATGGAATGATGTACCTCCGTTGGAAAATTGAGGTTTTCATTATTTGCAAAAGACTCCAACCAACATCTTTTGCGGTGAGATTCAATCATTCATTTTTCCATTTATTTACATAGAATAGTGTGAGGTATACTCTTATTATTACTTCATGATTGTTGATGTTCAAAAATGACCTAAGCGAGCTTCAGCAGTTTTAGAGTAGTTGAACTTGAAGAAGGATTTCTCAAAGTGTAAATGATGTTAATCATGAAACACATGAATGGTCAAAAAAATTAAAAAAAAAGAATTTGACCCCTATATTCTCCCCATATGAACTCATATGAACATATTACAGACATAGAGATAATAATTCATTCTCAATGGCATCATCAAGGTCGCAATAAGGGTTAGAATCAGGGGCGCCTCCTGAATTTTCAAACCTCCTTATTTTTTTATTATTAGAGGGATACATTCATTATTTCTCAAAGGTTTTTAAAATTTTTCAAAGACCGTTCCGGCTGTCTTCGAAAAATTAATTTTCGTTTTTCGATGAATCTTTTTGCGACAGAAAAAAGATCTCCCAAAGTTTTTTTTGAAGAATTATTCCTCATGCAAAAACACAATTGTTATAACGACCCAACCGTGGTGAGGATGATGCCATCAAGTTCATCAGTAATTGCAATTGAACGTCATTGTCGCCCACAATTGTGATTGACGACCAGCAGATACGAGAATTTGACAAATTACTCGATCACTCCGAACACTAAATCATTTCCCTCGAACAACTGAATGAATTTTTTCACACTCCCCCAAGGTCCACAGATCACTCTCCTATCCCGAGAAAAAACGAGACAGACCGCCCGGGCACCTTGACCAAGCAAACACGTCGGTGCAACGCTCGAGAGCGCGGGCTATTCATCGTAGCGAATATACCCGGGTATTTATACCCGCGTGTTTACATGATAAACGCAGCCACACTGGATACATGTATGAAACCAGCATTGAGTTTTTTTTTTCTTCTCGGCTATTAATTTTTTTCCACTCGGGTGTACAGTCGGATATTATTTTGAAATGTTTCCGAACGGGTTACGACCTACGCTACGTCGGATTCGCTTGTACTGGATGGGTTCGTAGGCAGTTGTAACGATCATTTGAGTAATTGATGACGATTCAATTACACGATCAAAATGTATCCGATACATATCGGTGAAGATTTTGTTCTTTGAACTAATTTTATTTCTATGGAAATAGAAAATTTTGAAGAATGGTTCGCACAAAAACAAATTTAACGTGAATTACGTTTTCTCAAGCGTAATTTACAATTTACTAATTTACGCTTAACGTCAATATGATGTCGGGTAGATTTTTTCTGTCATGAAAATCGGAATTTAGGCTTCAAACAGGTGTTTCTTTTGCGATTAAAATAAAAACGTATGTTACACCCAAACAAAGCGTCTTTTGCGCTTACAATAACTTTTTTTCGCCGTTTATTACGCAGAGATAAACGTGAAATACCGAAAAAATCATCATAATTTACAAATACAAAACCGTAAATTGCATTTATGGAATCGTAATTTAAGAATACAAAATTGTAAATTACGATTACGTAATCGTCATTTTAGGCTATTTGGAACGTAATTTACGCAACAACTTCAACCGTGAAATACACGGAGAGAAATGTTCAGTAAAAATTACGGAACGCTCCGGAAAAATTCCGTGATAGTTCCGTAAAATTTCCTACAACCACATTTCGCTCCGGAATTCCCGAAAAGATTACGCAAATTTTATTGAATATTTCTCTCCGTGTACGCTTCAGAAAGTGTAAAAGACGACTTCTTAAACGTAATTTACATTTAGGTTTTTCTGTGTGTTAAATGAAGCATTTTTAATTGCCAATAACTTCAGATCGGTGAAGTTAAATCTGATGATTGTTTCTTCATTCTGAAGATATTTTTTTCAGGTCTGGAAATTGCATTTGGAATTTATTAAAATGGCATCACTTGATCAGGATATGTCGATCAATGAAAAATTTTGTCGTCACAGAAAAATAGTTTATCGCATTTCATATTACATAATACAAGACGTACAGAATTGAGTGTTGAATACAAATAATACTAGAAAAAATACAATGACTCATTCTACGTAGCCATATGCTAATTTTAGCAATATACACTCATCAATGACAAAAAATCACCTCAGCAATTGCCTCGAACATGACGAAACCGTCGCTATTTCGCACCTTCTCCCAGGTGAGTTGTTGAACTTTGAAATGAGCATTAATTTCGAACTAGACCAAACGAACATACGTTCAATGTCATTGTTTGAAGACGACGGCGAGAGTTCAACCATGCCACAGTTGGCTAGTTCAGGTGTGAATAGGTAAATGAACGGAGGCAGCCATTGTGTGAATGAAGAGCAGTTCGAAGACAAGTATAACAGAGGGAATAGGTATGCAAACATCACATATCGGAGACGGGTATTGTCGTCTAGGGAATTCATGTCGATAAAGTAAATAATGATGAGGACACATTTCAGAGACATATTGAATAATTGATAAAAGTAATTTTTTTGATCGTCTTAAGCAGTATGTATCCACTTTTAAAAAATCGAGTGCAATGATTTTTGAAGCTTCTATTCCGCTTATCAAGTAATGTAATATGATGTCTATGTATATTTTTTTATGTACTGTAATTTTTTTACCAATTAAAAAATGGAATACAATTCTGTATTATAAAAAAATGCATACCTGTATAGTATATATAGTATATATAATATTCTATAAGAAAAATAGTTCTCAATGGAATAAGTATTCTAAAAAAAATTCTCCATGAAATAAAAAATCAGTAGGAGCAGGACCAACGTCTTTGGCGCGGAGAAAATGATGGAGGAGTAGATTGATACAGACAGTGAGTTGAAAAACTCCGCGCCAAGAACGTTGGTCCTGCTCCTACTGATTTTTTATTTCATGGAGAATTTTTTTAGAATACTTATTCCATTGAGAACTATTTTTATTATAGAAACCTGATTGTGCACTATTACCATTAATTCAAAATTCCTGACTTGGCTTCCTTTTTTATTTCCATGTGTTTTTCAAAAACTTCGACTTCCCAGTAGGAATCAAACAAAACTTTTTCTTGGCCCAGTTTTTTAACAAAAACATTTGTTTTTGAGTTTTTAGGCAGATTTCATTATTTGTTCACAAATAAGCAGACTGTTTTTACACCCGGTGAAATTTGTGCTTTTCAATTCAATTTAACTCATTCATTTTTCATAAGATAGAACATTTTTTGAATCAACAATTGAAGGGAAATAAACAGTTCTACTCCAGATTTATTGTCTCCACCGAATTTCAATATTTAACTATCTATTAATAATTTTCTGACTTGATTTGGTTCCTCATTCAATTTTTGCTCTGATGATTCCTATGCGGATTGTATTTCTTGGAGAGGAATTGATTTCCTTATAGGAACAGTCGAACAAAATATTCACAAAGAATTCTTTTCGAAAACATTTGTTTTTGTTTTTTTTTTGTTTTTAAAAATATTAGGGAAACATTGGGTGGAATGGACTCTTCTGACTTCTTGGTTCAATATTTATAACCAAGGCACAATTTTATCGATTGAGCTCAATCTAAGCTTATTACAAAGGGGTTGACTGTAGTTTAATTTTAAAAAAAAATCTATTTCATCAACACTTCAATAAGACATCAACATTTTGAAAAGGGTTCAAAGTGTCCATTTAATCCCCCCGTCTGCTACTAATTTTTCCTAAATAATCACAAAAATTGTTCACATTTCACTGTCACTTAATTTAGTGAATTTTTTTTCCATGGAATGAGAACATTTTCTGTTACACTTGGAGAAAAATAAATATTTTCTTTTCGAATTTAACTATTCACAGACATTTAATACTTGATCACACAATATTTTCGACACATCTCACTTTTGTCACATTCCAAACATAAACCAATAACCTCACGAACAGTGCATAAACTACCTTTATGTCCGAGGTCCGCATATGAATATAGGTATGGTGGGATGAAATTCGAATTTTCGACGAGAGAAAATAAAATAGAACACCGAGTCAATTTTTCGTTTCATTCTAATAAGTGATTTAACGTGAAGAAGAACATTTCCCGTGGTTCTCCATAACAACATCACAACCCACATTCAAATGCACTGGTGGAAACACTTCAACGTTGGATATGAGGCTCAGTTGGATCGGCGCCGCCAACGTTACAACCTGATTCTCCGACTTTATAATGGGTGCGTTTCGGAATCAACTACCGTAGCTGCAGTAAAGCAAAATTAGATAGGGTTGCAGTACTGCTACTGCTACTACGTCGATTGCGAAACGCGCCCAATGTGAATCGCGAGAATGTGAATACCAAACCGTTGCTATGCGCGTATCTTTTTTACTGTTAATCCAAAAAATACCATAGTTACACCGTTGAGAAGCTCATAGGCGATTTATACAATGTAACTAACGACACTTTCCCGATTAGTCGTCCCGTTATCATTATACCGAATGTAAATCATTTAGAGGTAGTGGAGGGGGAAGTTCTGTCGTGTATAGATACGCGGTGTGCTTGGCCTGATGTTTTGCTCAGTCGGTCAAAACTTTTCTTGGCCGATACGCTGCCGCGTATCTCGACCAATACGCTACCGCTATCTCGATAATATTATACTACATAATATATACTATATATATTATTATACATACATGTTTTATACTGTAATTTTTTCTAACTGTAAAAAAATTAAGTTCTGTAAAAAAAATATATAGGATAGCATATGTATATGTATATAGTACATAATACACCCCTAAAAATAAAAAAAAACGCAAAAAGCAAAAGAAAAACGAAGAAGAACATGAAGAGGATTATAACGATTCCGAATAAATTATTCAACAATTAAATTCTCATCCTGAAAAACTTTGTTCAGACCATTCATTTTTCCTGCATTATTATTATTGAGATAAAAAGTAATGAAAGTGAGGAACGGTAAAGTTTTACTATTCTGGCACCCATGGAAAACAATACGAGTGCGAAGCGCACGCCCTGTTTTAGTTATTGCAATTTTGTGGTAGAGTAATCCTTGCAGCCCAGTAGTATGAAAATTTACTGTAAAAATTTCTACAATCGTGCTTTTCAGGTATATTGAACCTATAAGGAATTTTATGAATTATATTAGGGTGCTATTGGAGTTTTTATAGATTCCATACGGTTACTATAGAATTTTTTATGGAAGCTATATTTTTTTTCAAATAAATTCTTCAAAACATGTTGAAACTCCGTTTGATTTTTGTTAAAATATGAATTTCCCGCAGGAAATCCTATAGAAAATTCAATAGATACGACCTATGAAACCACTAGAAGGTTGCTGTAGAAAGCAAATCTTATAGAGCATATATAAATCCAATTCTATTACCTACAGAGTTTATGTGAACATTTGATTTGTGAAATGTCGTTATTGAAATTTCGTGGACGCGTAAGATCGTACGTCACAGTAACCTAACCGAAGTTGCACTGCTTATAGGTTAGTCAAATTACGGTTTGGAAATCAAGGATGATAGAAAAAGGATAAAATCCATGGGATATGCGGAAGAATGATGTGAAACACATACTAAGTTTTTGGGATTGCAGCAAACCGGAAAATTGTTTTAAAAAACTCAAAACTGCAAAATTAAGCATCCACGTGACCTTTTTTGCTTTACGCCGATGGAACCGTGATAGATAGGATAAAAATGCATATAACTTAATTTGTAGAGCATAAAATTTCCTACAAAAAAATCACTGGCGGCATTTTCGTAATTCCAACCGTCAAGTCGCCAAGTGCGCTCAAAGTTGAACTACGAAAAAGCTGATTCGCCGCCAATGCCGAAAAGTCCATTTTAGTTGCAAAATTGCAAATAATTTATGAAAAATTTGATTAAAAAATATGAAAAAAATCAGGATGCATCTTAACCCTTCACGGAATGTTTCCAGGAGAGGAAATTTTTTTAAAAACATTTTTCTCTTTTTTCTTCATTTTTCAACCAAAATTTGCCATAACATCCAGTTATCTTATTGGAATAAGAACAAAAGGTGAGTTTTTCTCGTTCTCTCCTCTCCATTTTCATTCTTTTGACCTTTTCACTCAACTTTCATATTTAACTTGTTATTTGTTGATAAACTAAAAAAATTGCTGTTTTTCAATATATAATCTGACTGCAAAAATTTAATAAAAGGAAAAATTTTCGATTTTTGTCATTTTTTCAATGTTTAAAAATTCTTTGATTTTTTTTTAAATTTTTTGATATCTTGGTATTTTTTCATATTTTCAATACTTAGTGAGCTATGAATTATTTTAGATTTAGGGAAATGTTGTCGTCGGGCGCGCCCCACTCCACGCGCTTGATCTCCCCACTGTCCACATTCTCCGCGTAGGGGAACTTCTGCAAATGTTTCCTTTGCTAATTTCCTCCAAAAATATGAAAAAATTACAAAAAAAATTTTTGTCAACAATCAATAGTGCACAAACTCAGTGGGAGCTTCTGTTTTGAACCCCTGTATTTATAGTGCTAATTTGATGAGAAATTATATTGATGAAAATTTTTATCTTTCAATTGGAATTTAAACAAGAGTCAAAATTTGTAGGCGCCAGGTCTGCATTAAGTTTACTTGGAATTATTATACGAGAAGGAACTCTCTACGGATGCATCATCAAAAATTATCTGAACCCACTCGGGATGTGATTGTTAACAAAAAAATTTTTGGAATGTTTCCCATCAAAATTTCAGCCAATAGGATTGCCCTATTCAACTGTTTTTTATATAGTCAACACGAAATTCAACTGATAATTTTTTGATAATTCAACTGGTAATTTTTCACGTTGCCTTCATGTCTATGAAAAACAAAAGATTTACCGGTCGATTGAACTCTTCGTTGGAACTGACAGATGGAATTTGTCTCACATTACATTTTTGTCATTCCGGCCGTGAGGCAGCGCTTCACGGACGCTCCGCTCCGCTCCGCGTCCGTGAATCTCTGCCTACGGCCGTCATAACAAAATAGTATATTTCGTCACTAGGCCGAAAAAAACTTTTCTGGCGAATATGAGTTTGTAGCCCGAGCCGAAGGCGAGGGCTGCAATCATATGAGCTGCTTTTTCGTAGTTCAACTTTGAGCGCGCTCAGCGGCTTGACGGTTGAAATTACGAAAATGCCGCCACTGACTTTTTTGTAGCAAATTTCTTCATGCTCTACAAATTGAGTCCTATGCATTTTTATCCTATCTATCATGGTTTCAGCGGCGTAAAGCAAAAAAGTTCGCGTGGACGCTTAATTTTGCAGTTTTGAATTTTTTTAAACAATTTCCCGGTTTCCTACAATCCCAAAAACTTAGTATGTGTTTCATATCATTCTTCCGCATGATATCTCATGGTTTTTATCCTTCTTCTATCATCCTTGATTTCGGCCGAAAAAAAGTCCTTATTTGACTGGCCTATTAGAAGTACGATTCCAATAGTTGTGTGAACATGCTTTCGCCAAATACACGGAGAGATTCAACAAAAATTACGTATTTTTTCCGTAATTCCGGAGCGCAATGTGGTTGTAGGAAATTTTATGGAACTATCACGGAATTTTTCACGGAGCGTTCCGTAATTTTTACTTGAATTTCCTGTGAAAAATTACGATACCGTCACTGAAATTTTCTGAGTCGATTCCGTAATCGGTGAGCGGACTGTGAGTTCCGTAATTTTTACTGAACATTTCTCTCTGTGTACATTCTCGAGTGGAAGGTGCTTTCACCATCGCTACAATGTCCCAGTGTCAATTGAAATATCTCGAAAACTAGGGAAAGTTATCGGGACCTCCAGTGTGACAACCATAGGGAATTTCATAATGAATAACATTATTTTCCTCTCGCATCTCTACGAATAATAGTTTTCAGGATGTAGATGTTTGTGGATATGAGCGCTCCCCGGCGTCTTAAGGCTGTTCCTCTAACGGGTCAAAGAAATAACGAAAATATGAAATAAGTATGGATTACGTAGATTTTATGCACTGTTAAAAAGTTTTGTCTGAAATTTCCGATACACTTTTCCGGAATTTTGGTCGAATTTAATTACCACTGAAATTTCAAGGAATTTCGTCATTGAAAATTCAGAATTTCGTGGAAAAATCAAACAGAACTGTAAAATTCCGTTCCATTTTTTCCCTGAAAATGAATTCCAAACCAGAAAATTACATTAAGTATATTCTTGAATTTTCAGGACAATGATACTAAATGCGATTTAGGGGGAAAAAAATCATGAAATTTCAGATTTCACTGGAAATTCAATGTAATTTGACACTGAATATTCATATTAGATTGGAAATTTAAATGAATTAAGGAATTCTAGTTTTTATGCCGCTTAAAATTCTGGAATTATACTGAATTGTCAATGAAACCTGAAATTTCATGATTTTTTTTCTTCTCTAAATCGCATTCATTGTCACTGTCCTGGAAATTGGTGGTCAACTGTCCATGAAATTTCTTTCTTTTTCTAACATCGATGTGCTAAAAAAATTCAATTAAAGTTTCAAACTGATGAGGGTCTTCATTCAACAGAAAATTGAGCAACAAATTGACATGTGTAAAGAAGCATTTCATTTATCATAAAAATCTCTAAATTTTTCACGCAGCATGTCTACTTCAAGTGAGAGTGGCAGCACATTTCTTTGGGAACAAAATGCATGATGTGCATGCATTAACTTTTTGTTATTTTCCCTACAGTCTTTGCTTGTCGATTCACCATGAAATTTATCGGGGACTTGCAGGCCAGTTGCTTGCCTTATAAGTACAGGTTTGAAAAACTGTGGGGAAAATAAAAGATATCGCAAGGTTGAAACGCACTTTCTCATGAGTACATTTTTACCCTCAAAAGTGATAATCAATTTATTCGCATTTAATTGTGCAAAAATGACTCAATGGGTAAATGACGTTATTCACCTCTAGTTAATTATTCCGATCAATCTCTTCTAATTATTCTCCATAAAGTAATTCAAAATAATTCTTGGATGAAAGAATCTGTTGAATTTTTTTCTAAGAATCTCATCAAATTTCCGCGCATCTAGCGAAATAATATCCGATCCCCGTCATCCAATCCTAAAAAAAATAAAAAGCAATTCCAAAGGACAATTTCCATATTTCTCTCAGAAAAAGTATAACGGATCGTGCAACATTCCCAAGAGAAGCAAAAGTGTATGCACAAGAAACAGAGTCAGTAAAAAACAGGTTTTCGGTTTCGGAAGAGCATTTAAATCGTCAGACGATGACGTCACCCAGGCGATTCGCTTTGAAAAAGTCTATCATCACTTGCGATATTCTTCCAGAATTTTTCCAGTGGGAGAGAGATTTCTTTGCTACCGAACAAGGTAGATGAGATAAAAATTCATGGATTTTTTGTGCGATGCGATTTACATTGAAATATAACGTCTGGGAGGTTTTTTTTATAGTAATCGAAATTTCTTCACCAATTGTAAACATATATTATGATTTAACCATTGTCAATGGTATATTGTTCATTTTTACGAAGCGACATATAAAAATATATGATATATTATATACACTCTAAAAAAAAGTTACTACTCACCAGTACTGAATTCTACTTGGGAGAAGTTTTCTTATGAAAAGTTGGGAAACTACTTGTCCCAAGTACTTTTCATGTCCTTGGGTGAAGTACAATATTTGCTAAGCAAGTAGGAAAAGTACTAGGAGGAAGTACTTTTATTACTTCCTGTCAGCATTTTTCTTACTTCTCACAAGTACTTTTAATGCTTGGAGCAAGTAATTTTTCTACTTCTCGCGAGTACTTTTATGACTTGATTCCAGTACTTTTGGTTGGTTATTTTGTTGGGGAATTTCATATCATTAATTATCATTCTCATTATCGTTCTCATTATCATTATCATTATCATTCTCAGATGACAATGACCAAATTTCATCGAGGGGAGGTTACGATGAGTTTAAAAATCGCGAGATATTGCAGTAAGATTTATCACACATTGATGATTGATTATTTATATATGTTGAAAGACGAAGAATAAGTGGGAAAAAAAACGATTATTTATTGTTTATTTGTCCCTAAGACCTTGAAAATGAAGAAAAATAGCACAGTGTACTCAATTTTTGAGCTACAGGGGTTTCCTTTTGTAAATTTTTCAAAAGATGTCTAGAATAACGGTTACGAGCTACTTTTTTTCAAAATTCGACTTCTAAATAGGCAATTTCATTCTTTGTCGCATAATGAAATTGCAATTTTCACACAAGATAGCTCAAAAGATTAATACTTCAATTTTTTTGTTCAATATAAAATATAACAATTATTTTGAGAATCATTTTGCTGGCTATTTCGCATGAATATTACCTTTTTTGTTATTAAAAAAAAGGACTATTTGGAAATTAAATTTGGAAAACTTAATTGGTAATTGTTATTCTACACATCTTTTGAAAAATTTTGAAAAAAAAATCTCTGTAGCTCGAGAATTTATTACACTGGACTGTAGTCCAGTACATTTCAATTTTCAAGCATTTGAGGGGCAAACGAACAATAAACAATAATTTTATTTGCATTAATTCTTCGTTTTTCAACGATCTCCATTGTATGATGAATCTTACTGTAATATTCCGCGAAAATCCATTGGTACTGGATTTGAGTACTATTACTACTTGTCTCAAGTATTTTTTCTACTTTTGAGAAGTACAGCTCGGTACTCAGTACAAGTACTTTCAGTACTGATGATGAGTACAGTTGGTACTTGTCACCAGTGCTAATTGTACTTGGAGCATAAAACTTGTATTCAGTCGATTTTCGACTTGGACCAAGTAAAAAAATTAGCTTTTCTCCAGAAACGCCTCGGTACTGAATACAAGTAGTTTTCCTACTTATCAGAAGTAATCTTTTTTTAGAGTGTAGTCATTAAAATATAATAATGGATAATAATGGACACCACCATTCATCTCAATTTAATTGTGATCAATTTTTCTCCACTTCTATTCTTTTGAGAATATTCACAGTTCGGTTCCTATTCCATTCATCATCATCATTTCTTTCTACATAGATATAATAATAATGTCAAATTGATTTTGTATATTGCTAGAGCAATTGACCGAGGCCATGAAAATACACAGGAACGCACCAACTCACAGCATAGTGACGTGTTCTATATGCAGTTGCACTTAATATAGATCAACGTGTCATGCGCAGCTATTCTCTTGTACCTAGGTCAATCGTAGAAGGTTACGAGGTCGATTCGTGGTCGTATCGTCACTAAAAAACATGCGGTGGATTACGGACTAGACTCTGCACTATTGGAAAAACGGCCCACGTGAAATGCTTTGAATGAACCTGAATGCACGTGTGAGAAAACAAAAGGTCTTGCACTTTTTCCGTCATGTGACCTTTCAAGGTCTTTTTACACGGAGGAAAGTAAAGATCCAAGGGGCTAAGGTCAGGAGCACGTGATTGCAGAATTATTCAGAAAAAAACAATGGGTTTACTATTTCACGTTGAGTAATCGAAGGAACGGCTTTTCTCAAGGACGGCGACGTGACGAGCTGCTCATTGTTTCTGTCAATTGTGGGATTTCTGAAGAAAGTTGAAACCATTTCAAAGGTCTATAGACACGGCTAGTGTGGGACACGCCTAGAGGAGGCCCTTGTCTATACTTACTTTATAGAATAAAAAATCTACCAGTAAACAATTTGTTATGAGGAGGGCATGAATTTCTTTTTAGCCAACCTATTCCTCAATTATGTATGAAATAATTCGATAGGGAAAGCTAGCACTTTCTTTAAGATATTTTACTAAATTTCTATTGAAATTCCATCATAAACTGTCATTTTTAAAAAGATATTTAACCCTAGATTGGTCACCCTATGAGGGAAACCCCGCCGCGCATCGTTTTTCTTTAATTACAATTGACTGGCCTACGGGAAAAATAAAAAAAAATTTAACTTTGTCAATTGAACTGTCTAAAACATTATAGTAGTTTTTAGAACAACATATTTCCCAAAAATTCTAAAGAAAACAAATTATTTCGGACAGATGAATTATTTTTTCCCATGTTAAATGAAATTGCCCATGACGCGACGTTGCCGGAAACTCGCTAAACGCGCCCCGGCAGTGTAAAGTAAATTCGGCAACGCCAAAGCGTAAATGACACCGCGGCGAATCCCCGCAGAGGCGACCAATTGCAGGGTCGCATTTGGTGACCAGACTAGGGTTAATAGAAAAACGTTAATAGATTTTTATTTTTCTACAGAAATTCATAGACATAAATTTTCAAAATTCTTTCGGCTGTATCTTGATTTGTTCCTCATAATAAAATATAAGAAAAAAACTTGGAGAATTCGTACCCGAAAAATCTTATTTTAGCAAAAATGCAAACAGAATGAGTTATATAGAAAAATATCTTTTAAAAACCGCAAGGCAATGTTGAATAATGCAAACAGCAAATCGAATTTTATAAATAGGATCCTAATAGCAATTTAATAGAATTTATTAAAGAAAGCGCTAGTTTTTTTTTACCTTTTGTTTCCGAACAGAAGCTTTGTAATCGTTCAAAATTAAGTTTCTAAATTTTTGTGTCAGGGTAACTAAATATGGTCTAAAAAGTATAAATATGCGATTTTTAGATGGTGTCTGGATGTGCGTATTGTGTGTGTATTTTTTTTAAATTTTTTTCGCAATTTTCTTCATAGGAGCTTGATGAAATTTCATGAATTTTTCCATGGATATAGACGTTAATAGGCTCTATTCATCGACACCAATCAAAGTTGAATTATTCATAGAGTTTGCGAAATGTTGGTATTTTTTCAAAAATCGATTTTTCGACGCTCAATCCAAGAATTGTTATCAGAATGAAATGAATCATGGCTTAAAGAAATTGTATTGTTAGCCTCTTGATTCTATCAGAATATGCTGCGGATCGCATCTATTACTGTTGAGCTATAGTTTGTGAGATTTTTTAGAAAAATTTTTCATGATAAACTGGAAAAATTAACAATCATATCAATGAAATCATGGCTCAAAAAGATAGCTTTGATGTTTTCTCAATGAAGTGCAAAGATGATGAAAACAGCATAACTATTTATTAAGTTGCAAAATAGCAATATGAAGCTTTAGGTCATATTAAATTCATATGGGGTCAGATGAGTATCGCATGCGGTTATATGGGAGTCATATGAGGGTCATATGGGCTCACATGGGGTTATATGAAGTGATATGGGTTCATATGAGGTTCATAGAGGGGCTGTATGAGGTCATATGGGGGTTCTATAGGCTCATAAAAGAGTAATATAGGGAATAGGGATCATAAGAGAGTCATACGGGTGTCACTATTGAAAACAATAAAAAATAAGAGTAATAAATTTCAAAAATAAAGAATCCATTCGGAAGCATATTGGTAATTTGTTAGCAACATAAACTAATGAGTCAATATATACTAAACCCATATAGAGAAAATGCGATTATCCATTTGTTTTATATGTGATATTTCGAAATCAAACAGAGAAAGGTAAAGTTGAAACAGACCAACTTAGGCCCTCTTCAGGCCTCCAGAAGGTTTTCTGTAAATTTCCGTGTAACTTTCAATGGATTTTTAAAGACATGACGACTGAATTATCATCTGACCGTAAAGACATTCAAATCTTCCCCGTTTGATATGCTATTATAGATATTATATCGGATGAACAGTACAGCTATTTTGCGTTTTCAAGTCCGATAGGGTTCGGAATATACGGCCCTTGCGAAGTAACGCGCGATGCTAAATTTCAGGTCCTGTTGAGGATGCCCCCGGACTGCCCCGTCGCTTGTCTCATCAGGACCTCAAAAGGAACCCATAGTCTTAGCTATTAGTTTTACATGGCGGGTTGTGAAGAATGGGCGCGTGCCTCATGGCTTGTTGGTATTAGGGTCAAGGCTTCACGGTTCGCTTAATCCGCCATCTCAATTTTGGCAAGTACGTGATTATAAGACATACGGTTTATGAATAGGAGATCGTCTAGGTCTCGATTAGGGCTATGCACGTGACTAGGGATGGGCGGTGTTTGTCGATTAATCGAAAACATAGATTTTTCATGCCCCAACATCGATGTTTTTCATTTGATGTTTTCAACAACCAATTAACCGATTTTCGATTATTTTTTCCAAACATCGATGTTTCTGACCAAGCTAACAAATGTTTTCATTTTTTTGTTAAATACTAATGTTGATTGATTGAGAATAAACAAAATAATAATTTAAATTTTTAACAATTATTGCAGCTAACGTTAAGCCACGGAAAAAAATACTTGAAATATTTTTTTCATCACGCTGTGACGAAAAGTGAACTTTTCGGCACGCTCCGCGTGCCTAAAAGTCCAATTTCCGCCACATTGTGATGACAAATATTGTTCGTAACTCGTGAAAAAATGTTTTTTTGCACTCGTTACGAAATATACTATTTCAATTAAAAATTCAACTCTCCAGCAGTACTTATCATTGAAACGTAAGTTCCTCGGGCTGCATTTTTTGAATATGTGTAATTTTCAATAAATTCAATAAAAAAATTATTAACAAAATTTGTGTTTTTGCTGTGTAATGAGAAAAACCTCGATTCTTCGGTAATCGATATTTTTTAAAACATCGCCCATCCCTACCCGTGATTCAGACGAGACTTCACTTTGAAGAGATTGTCTTGCTCTAAATAAACATGGAAATTTTTGGGACTTTTTCGAGATGGTTCTGCCGCTAGACACTTTACGAGACAAAATTTTGGAGAGATTTTCTCGGTCTCAGTAAACATGAAAATCTTTGCTCTCATCTCAGTCTCGAAATAGGCAGTACTGACTCCTTCCGTGATAACTCCCAGTCAATTTATCTCATCTCGGTCTCTATTTTTTCGTGTTTTTTAAAGCAAAATCTCGGTTTATCTCGTCTGGATTTTCTACATATAAAAAACGAGATAAATTGACTTGAATTCATCACACGAGGAGTCGATACTGCGCATTTCAAGACTGAGACGAGACCAAAAATTTCCGTGTTCGCTGAGACTGAGATAATCCCTTTAAATTATTGTTTCGTAAAATGTCTCTATATATAATATAGACTTCGAAAAATTGTTGATTGAAAAGTGCTTTTTGGAAGCTTCGCGTGGGCCGTGACGTCACAGCAGGGAAGTTGCGATGTCTCTCATTCACTCTCCTCGCCGAACTCAGCGGAGGCAACATGCACCGTCTCTCTGGCACGTTGGCAGCTTAGTCCCTAAACAGTTACACTGAGTCTTAGTGTAACTACCCTGCTGTGACGTATCGATCTCGGCAGCGTATGTTTGAGCGCTCAATTTTGAATTCATTATTAACCCCTCAAGTACGGAGCCTCTGCCAGACAAACTGTCCGAACGGCCGAGCACACCACGACATATGAACTCTGAAATTTATTCGCTCTTAACTTCTAAACCTATTGATGAAAAATTTCGGGATAAAATGCTATGGATGGTCGTTCTCATTGCGTATAACAGAAAAAAAATGGGTTTTTTCACTCTGAGGTTTTTAAATAGTCATCGTTTGTATGCGCCAAAACGTACTTTTTGGTTTTTGAAAATCAAGATACTTTAAACTCGCTGGTAATGCAACCTTGCCTTATGGTAAAATGGGTACGTATTATTTTTGTATTTATTTTTTTATTTTTTGGTTCCATATGTATACCCTCTCGGGTTTTTACATTTTGTTCCCTTCCCTATTTGCGTTACCATGGGCCGATTCACTTTATCCCCAACTGCACCCCAGTCGGGATTGGACTGCCAGGGAAACCATGAAAAACCTCAGTCGTGCAGCCGGCCGATAATGCAGGGATTGCACTGTGTCTGTTGGTCACACTGGCTCAATGGGCACAGTGGTTCTCTACATTCGTGCCTAGCGACTGTAGTCCCACGCGGTTAGGTGTGTCTGAGCGGACACCCATCCAAGTGCTGGGGCAGACCGAATGCTGCTTAGCTTGGATGACCGTCGGAGCCACACACTCCTCGCGTGACCACTGCAGCCATTTATTATTTTTGTATTATTGTATTGTTTTTTCTAAGATTTCTTTATTTTTATCGAAATTACCCAAAAACCCATAGGAAAACTGGCATTGTCGCACAAAGTGACTACTTCATTTTTCCAAAGTCGTAGCCCTGCAGAGTGTTTTACTTGGTTCAGGTGTGAATTATAACCTATATGATGACCATGTGATGGCAGTCACAAATCATTAAAAATGGATCGTTTACCTCCGGTTAAAAAAACTAAACGTTGAAATGATAAATTAGTAACAGAAAACGTATAATTTACGTACGTTAAAGATTAGCTAATGGCGGACCACGTTGACCAGATGAATTAAGACATGGAAATAACGGAGACAATAAAGTAATAGAGACACTAAAGCAAACTGCTGATGGGACACCTACCGTCGTGAAACTGAAGAAACACTCATCAGCTATCATAGGTTTTTTAGAGAAGCAAACAAGCAACTATGCTTTCGAGCTTGTTTTGTACGTTATTGGTGAAATGGTGAAAGAGTCAGTGGTTACCATAATATATAAAATATGTGTGATTCATTCGATATTAATGATCAATGAGTTTTATTGATGTGATAAATGCCATTACTAGTAAATGACAGCCTTTTTCAGTCATCATTGACCTTAAACCAAATCGAAAATAATAGTTCTATTGAAAAATAGTGGACTTCAATTCGTAATTTTTTCAAATCAATATTCTTCCCGTAAGATTTACATCGAATGACTAGAAAATTTGTGCCGACGTTTGAATTTCGCGCTGCTGAGGCTTGGTTTTCTGCACGCCATTGCCATATGAGCAGATCCACGTCAAAACGCAAGGTCAAAAAAATCGATAGCGGGGACCTTTTCCTAATCTTCTTTTTCTAACCAATTGCTCCTCGAACAAACATTTTGAAAAACAAATTATTGAAAAATATTAAAAATTGAGGAAGTTGTGATTTTTTGAATTTTTTTTTTTAACCTGAATATTTTTAGGCGATTTTTTTTTTGAATTTTCATCAATATCCCACCCGAGTTTGGAACTATTAAATCCCCCTTTGTCCCACGGAATGAGTACGGAAAAAACTTCAAAATGAGCGGTCATACTTGGTATTCCATCTTGCTTTACGGAGTTTATGCGGCAAAACGTTTTTTTTAAATGACAATTGTCTCAAAAACCTTTTTTTAAACCTGAAATATTCGCGAAAAATCATTAAAATGATGAAAATTTTGGCGTTAATGAAAGTAATTTCTCCGCAGTGGGGGCTTGCATTTTGATAATTTAATTATCCCCAGCACGCACTTTGTTATTTGAGGACAATATTTTCTAAAACCAATGCTGATTTTTTTTTTAATTTTAGAAAATTTTCAGATTGAATTATAAAATTGCGGCCGAGATATTTAAAAGGCGTAAGTGTCCCATACGTAGGGAAGGATGCCCAAATATCGGGTCCCAAGTAGCAAACCTTGCGAAAGATATCTGAAAGTATACCAAAAAGGCAGACTAATGTCCGTCCAAAAGGTATCTTGCAGTCACACGATAACTTTTAGATAACTTCTAGGTAATTTCTAGACACAAGTTACCTTTTTGGACAGACATTAGACAGCCTTTTTGGTATACTTGCAGATACCCTCCAGAACTGTGCTGCTTGGGGAGTTTCCGATATGAGGAGGGGGGTTCCATATATGGGAATTTTCTAAGGGGGGGCTTAATTAATTGGAAGGAGAGGCTTATATAGGTGATGTTATTTATGGGACGGGGGCCTGTGTATGGGGGAGACTGAATTCTCGATGTACACCCCCCCCCCCGTAGACGACTTTGCTCACCGGTGAGTCTTTCAAGGATATCTCCGAAATTAAGGGAGATAGCGAATTTTCACTGAAAAATTGGGAGAGGGGGGGGGGTGAGATCTAACCATTTTAAAGTCTTGATCATCATCGCAGCATACCCCAAATGGGTTGAAGCGATGTAAAATAACAATAAAAAGAAAAAAAATCGTCTACGGGAGGAGGAAGGCCTCCTACTGGAGTCCCATACATTAGGGGGGGGGGTCGCACTGGATTCTCGACGTACAAAACCCCCTTTCACAAAACACTCCTCTTTACAAAACCTCTCTCTTTACCAAACCGCCCTCATCGCAAAACTCCCCTCNCAACCCCCCCCCCCCCATTATGTGACTCCCCATGTAAATCCAGCATTTTACGCCTTGCCCTACACCTAGACCACCTTACGTAAAACCTTCTCCTTTCATTTCATTTATTCGTATTCAAAATTGGCTGTCGCCACAATACAATAACATAGGGGTACAGTTTGCAAAATTAACATAGCGCTACATTTTCAACATAATGTTGGCGTAATGTAAAAAATTTCCCCCCTTGATGAAATCACCATTCAATAAAATTCCCCCGTATATGAGACCTCCCTCGGATATCACTACCCCCATGCATAATCCTCCCATACATGAAGCCCCCTCTTTACAAGACCCTCCCCCAAAAAATGAAAAACATTTTTTAGCCGAGAATTGTAGAATAAGCGCCTAATTGATTGTTTAAAATTGTTTATATGATACGTGCGTGTAACCGCATAGGTTTCAGTTGACTATAGTCAACTGGAAAGTAGCGGGTTTCGAGCGCCTACCCACACTCAACTAAAACCCGAAATAACGCATGACGCGCATGCGCATCACCTATTAAAAGAGAAATACAAGGAAGGAAATCTAACCTCCGAATAGTAAGTAGGGTGAACTGCCCATTTACGGAACATTTAAGCCCTTTCAGAAGTTTACACAGTCATGAAATATTGAAATTTTCTCTTGAAAAATTTAAGAAAAATACTGCCTAATTCCAAATTTAGTCTATTTTCTGAAAAAAAAGGAAGGAACCTATCACTTGATGGGAAATAATTGGAAATAATTAATAAGTACACGCACATCGAATATACCAAGGACGGAACACTTTTGCCAAGAGTGGAACATCGTCTGCCCATTTACGGAACATTGGAGGTTAGTGTGACGTTGAGAGATTAATTCCTGATGCGAAGTCATATCGAGGAGGATATTAATCAGAAAATATACAATTTTGTTCAATTCCTCCCGAAATTTATATCTTTTCGGTGGATTTCCCCAACTGTCAATACAGACTGACGACCATGAGAGTATCCAGATACTTTGTCGTTGACTCGTGAATGCAATGTAGTTTTGGGGATACCATAATTAATTGATGCATTATTTAGAGAGCTGTTCCCCGATTTCACAGCCTCAATCGCTTCTTCTAGATTTTTTTTTGTGTATTTAAACCGTTGAGAGGGTTTCCTAACCTCTTCTGCCTTGGCTGATTGTTCTCCCTCCTCTTCGTGTATTTTTCGTGTGTTTTTACCTTTTGAAGCCATCTACGCGAAAAAATGAAGAAAATAAACTAATTTAGGGATACGATTCCGATTAACTTCATTAAATTATTAGTTCATTAACCGCCAATACACTTTCCACAGTATCACCGTATTTCCACTTGACATAGGTATCCACCCGTATGAGTGTTCCGTTCGTTTGGAATTGCGTGGAAAACTAACCCTATAGACGGAACCCCCATATATTCAATACAATAGCATTTTTCCGATGAAATTGATATGGAAATATTGCAGAATGAAGGATTTTATATCAATATCAATCACAACTTACCGCATTTTGTGATTTAAAATCTAAAAAACATCGCTTCAAAAAAAACCCGTCAAATGGCACGCGTAACTATCAATCGCCGCAAACTGGCTGCTGCCAGGATTTTTCTCCAATATTCAGCAGGAGGTAATCGATAGCCGATCAGATTTGTGATGACGTCATGAGGAGGGATATAAACTTAATTTAGAAAAAAAAATCAAATCGATAGCTTGACCAAAATTTGAGAAATTTCGTAAAATCTGAGAAATGTTCCGTTCTTGGGTAGTGTTCCGTATATGGGCAGTTCACCCTACATGGAATGACTGAAAAATGAAAAGGTGATTTTCGAAGCAGATAAAATGAGCCAAAATCGTATAATTCCTGATAGTGATGAAGAGTTAGGCAGTGAGGAGGATTTATTTACTGATGAGGAGTTGATTGGTGATGTGACATTTGAAGAAAATGGAAATGAAATATTTTCCAATGAAGCAACAGCAGGATCGCCAAAAACTCCTTCTTCGATCAAATACTGTAACTTAAGGGCTTTATTGAATTCTAATGATCAAAATAATGTCAAGGAAACACAGAGAAAAATTATTTTTGCTTTTCAGAGACATGTCACAGAATTCACCGAAACTTCACTGAAATTTGGTGATTGATTTCTAGAAATTAGTGATAAGTTATTGAGAATTCGGTAACGAAAATGAAATTTTTCAATCACACTTTTTCATGATTACTTTTTTAAATAAATGTGATCTTTTTTCTTCAGTGGGGGGGGTTCGCCTGAAAAGATCAGATATTCGGTGAAATTAGTTTATAGTTTTTTGTAGTGATAGAAAGGGATTAGATACTCATCAAGATCAGTTAAACAATAAAATGTCATTGCTCATTTCCGGTACAGGAGAAATTCAACCCCGGCAATGAGTGGTTAAGAAATTATCATGGCATCGATTTTTGATAACAATTTCGTAAAATCAATTCCCTACTCATTTTTCAATAGAATAGTAATATTCAAATAGTACAATCAACTGCTAACGATTGTAGATACGGATCTGATGTCGTTTTAGCTGTGGTTATCAATCAATTTACAGTTAATCAATCTACTTGGCCTTCCAAAATCGATTGAACGCTTAGTTGAATTCAGATCGAAAAAATTCGATTCCTACAATCAATTACAAACAAATAAAATACTACAATCACTTGTAGTTCAAAATCTGTCAACGGCCAGGTTTTTTTTATAATTCGTCAAAGTCGGGTGCCACCTTCACCCAGCTGTATATATTCCATATGTTGGCGAAAATATGCAAAACTTTTGATGAAAGTATTTAACGTGCACTTTGGAATAAGGGATGACGAGATAACATTAAACCTTTTTAAATGATCCATATCTCCTGAGCGAAGCGAGCGGGGGGCTCAGCCCCCGGGGTTAGCGAGTGAAGGGAGCAGGGGGCGAAGCCCCCTAGTTGAGAAATAAAAACGGCCGATTTTATCCCTTTCTGCCTTAAAGAAAATTGGAGAGTTATTGTTAATATAAAAACAGACAAAATTGAGAATTCAACCAACCCGAAATCAATCAACAAATGAAGAAACAAAAAATTTCCGGAGACAATTAATTTCAAGGAAAACAATCCAGGTATGCAAAGTGGCTAACGAGTGAAGATTGCAAAAACCTTTGGAGCCTGGTGAACTGCAGCCAATAGCCTATGTACAGTAACAAATATATATGCACACGTATGCAAAAGATAACGAGCATGACCTTCCATCCAATAATTATCCACGTGTGCGTGTGTCCGTGTGGTTTAAAAGTGAAATTTGCCAGGGACGTTGGCAAATGGGCTCACCGACTGATAACACTGACACTTCAGTGATGATGTCGACGGCGAATTCATCGCTTCAACTCAATAGCCGACCTTCACCCCAACGCCCGAGTGTTTATCACCGAACCTCACTGGTGCATGACTTTTTATTGTAATTTTTCCACCTATTCAACTTCTGCATGCATGATGGAACGATTCAGTACGTGACACGACATTGCTCCGCATGAGTTACAGTTTATCATCAGAAGATAACACGTTTCGACAGTAATTAAAGGACGAAAATTAGACATGCTAATTCTTGGAGACTAATTGAGCGATGCTAAATGCGAACCTAGCGTTATTGGAGCCAATTATTTTCTTTGTGGACGAGACTTGAAAAGGAATTATATCAAATGCACCGCCATGGTGACATTTTATTAGAATCCATGTGAACTATTACAAGCCTGTCTCTTATCACGGACACCAAAACTCCATACAGGTGGCTGGAGCGCAGCTTTATATATTGAGAAAAGCAGGCGTTTTTTTGAGGGATCGCCACAATTTTTCGATTGAACCAAAAAAATATGGTCCTTAGCTAGAAATGTACCTTACTTTATCTGACTGCGGTTGAGTTGGATCATAGGTCATTTCTCAGATGGAAAATGGGTAATGGGTAAATCATAATGAAACCTGTTAGTTGGTTTGACAGCCTAACTGTTATAGTCCAAACTAAATCTTCTTTTCCTTCAGAAACTTAATTTCAGGCCACATGTTGTCATGGTTTCCATTATCAAAATGTTGGTGTCTCAATAAAAACAACTGAAATATAATTTTTCAAAGGGAAAAGACATTTTAGTCTGCCAAATTAGCTCGCAAATTTGCATTATAATCCACATGATTTTTCAGTAGAGTGAAGATCTCTCATCTATTTCAACCGCAGCCGGATAGAGTAAGGTGCATTTCTAGCTAAGCATCACATTTTTTGGTTCACTCATAAAAGCCTGGGGATGTCTCAAAAAATCCCCACTTTTTTCAATATATATATAGCTCTGCTCGAGCCACGATAAGGGCCATTATATATTTCGGCCTATAAGTTTGAGCTTTATGCAATGCCGAGCGAAAAATATCACATACATATTTGATCAATTTATGGTAGGTTTCAGAGAAGAAATCGGTGCTCTTCGAGCTAAGGAGAAAGTTACTGAATGAAAAGATGATGTCTTTTTTCGAAATGAGATAATATTCCTTAAAAGACAAGAATAATTTGACAGAAGGAAAATGAGATATTGCTTCCCTTCGAACTCAAAGTGATTGAGCGTAAACGACGGTTATATTTTTTCAATATCTGGAGGATTTCCTCTGCATAAACTCCCTATTCACTCAATATGAAAGTCTCTGATTCATGATTCACTGAATCAAAACTTTTAATATTTTTAGTCATTTTCTCATCTTCTGACACGACCAAACCGAATTCTTGTGGCAAGAAATTCTCACTTTATCATGAAATGTTCATGCTCAAGTCATGAACATTCATCAATGAATACTTCACTGAAATCTGACATTGTCTGACACATTATCCAGAATTCTTATCCCAAGAAATTTATTCTCAAGAGATAAAATATTTGGCGCAAGAAATTCGTTTTGTGCTATTACGACGATATTTCTCTCAGTGTATGAGAAGAAATATTTTTCTACTTATTATGCATAAATTTTGAAACATAATTCATGCCTCCCACACTTAATTAGCATTTTGCTGTATTTTAGGTACTCGTTATAACCAACAGGAAGCAGAGGAAATGAGCGAAGCACGTGTGCCGATGTTTATGTGAGGCATCTTCATCCTTCGAGCATATGCGACAGTGCGTCATTGGTAAATATTATTTCCCGAGAGGGTAATTAGTCCAGTGCACAGCAATTACAATTCCGTTTATAATCTCAAAGGAAAACATTCTGCACCCAGCGAAATGGCTTATTTTTGTAAAAAAAAAAAATTCGCATCAAATGTATGGGTTTGTTCAAATGGCTCGGTTAAAAGCTTTTATTCGAATTTCAATTTGATTTTTATTTGCGTTTTTATTCGCATCAAATTAATAGTTTTCAAAAATAAACAAATTATTTTTTCATCTTAACAGAGGATTTATTGAAAATGAACGAATTATTCAGTTGCTATAATTACAACATTTTCATTAAAATAAATACTCCACTTTATTAATTTCCAGCAAAGATATTATTAAAATTAATAGCAAAATTTTAAATAAAGCGTTTTATTGGATACAGGAATTTCTTCAAAAATTCATTCGTTTGAACAATTATTTTTTTTCTTGGACATTGCAATTGGATATGGCAGTGATTAGTGGGGGGAATGATAATTAGTAATAATTATCATTATAGTGCAGGATGTGTGTAATAATGCTTGATAAGATCGAATGATAAGGGGGAATATGATACTTTCGAGAGAAATTTATGTTCCGGTCGATTTTTTTCTTTGGCAATCGTTTTTTTTTGCCTTAAAATATTAGTGTATGCATGTAATTACGCATTTTAATGAAACGTACAGGTGTTACCACGCGCCCAGTGTTGCGCCTGGGCGCCCTGGATTATCGCCGTCACCGACATCATCGGTTTCTCCTTCTTCATCATCTTGTGCAACCGGTTTTTTCCGCTCTTCTTAACTAAACCACTTCTTATTTCCGCAAAATTGTTTTCACTGGGTGTTTTTGATTCTCTATTACATTTGTACACTCATTTCACAATCCATATGGCACGAAAATACAACCCTCACAACTTCCGTGAGATTTTTGGATTAGGCGGGATTTCGGTTTAACTGGTGTCGACACTAATCTTTTTTTTTTGGGTAATTTTGGTTTAGGTTTTGGCTTCGTTCAGTCGAATCACTCGTCCAAGAGTCTTTGGCGTTGATACTCCGGTCTATAAAAGATTTTTATGGTTTAAGCTGGGGACTTTGAGGGACTAATGGTGAGGGAGGAAAGTGATTCTGTTCGATCTTTTGTATTTTGGTAAATTGTGGATTATCTTAATTCAGACTGAAATTAGGAGAAACTTTTTGCGGATTTTTTTGCTGGAAATTGCGTTCTCTGTGAAAAATGTCTCAAGATATAATAGTTGATAAGAATTAATTCGATTTTCCAAGTTTTTGTTCATATAAAAAGCCGATTTGTCCCGTTTTATAAAGTTAGTAAACATTTTTGTTGGGAAATTTCGTTTCTAGAAAAGTTTTTTGATAAAATGTCTGAAATCACTTATTTGAAACATGCGTGAACACTGTTCAGAATTTCTAGAACTTCTTGAATTTCGTACTTTTTGCTAAATGTTGAATGGACAAATGATTTTATGAAAATATAGTGAAGGACTATTTCGGTAGAAATGCAACTCTAAATTTCTTTTATCGTTAAAATTTAAAATCTCTGGTTTTTCGATTTTTTTTTACATGAAACGTGTATTTATGCCGTTTTCTCAAATTTAAAATCCAATTGTCTACGAAGAAAAATCTCCCAACGTTTCTTTTTAAAACTCTTCACTCTAAAGAACAAAAAGTGAAATTCCATTTATACAATTTGATGAGCGAAAGGATGAAGTCCTAAAAAATTTTACTTTCGAATATCATGTTTATTTTTGGGAATTTGCTAACCATGTACAAAAAAGTCAAATCCCAGGGATTTGAGATGTGTGAATGAACGCGCTGTTCCGACATATTTATCACAAGAAACACGACGAGATCGAGTGGTGAGAGCCGACTGTTTTTATACCGTATCTCATTTTTTAAATCTATTTGCTCTTGTGCGAAAGACAAACGTATATGGGTTTTCAGGGGTATCCGCGGGGGACTAGGAGTTTGCGGCGAGAATTTCAAGGCCAATGTCGGTGGCTCGTCTGGCCCTCAAGCGGGTGCATAGAGCGATATAGACGCGCCTGCGGAATCGATATGTGCCCCACGATTTCACTTCTGTTCTGCTCCGTTCTCTTATTTGGACTATATTCTGGGACAATATGATAAGGATAACATGTGAGAGTCATGGTCAATTTTTTTTTACCTCCAAAAATGAAAAAATTGAAAAAATTAAAGATGTTCTCGAAGACGAAAATAAAAATCCATGTCTTGAAACAGATTTTTCTATTAATACCATGATTCAGAATGAACTTGCAATTACATATTTCAAGGTAATCCTTATCACTAAAAATAAATGTCGACGGCCTGAATATTCGAGCGTCCGATACGACTAAAATTGCGTTATCTCGGCAATTCGTCGGCGAACATTACATTTGCAAACTCCGGCCTAACCGATGACTCAATTTAAACGTCTGCAAGTCCAAGGTTAAGATTATTTTCAACCATATCACTCGACAAAAGATGTTTTATTTACTTTTTTTTTCTTCGTTTTGTCAAGTGGTCAAGTTCAAGCATCTGTCGGACGGAATATTTCACTAATTTATTTTTAAATTAAGGATTTAAAGGGATAAATATAGACTTGTTTTGAATCGTGAATTACATCGTCGCGTCAACGATCTCGATTTTGCGAGGGGCGCAGGGTGATTTTGAGAGTGTGCATTGGCCTCGGTTATGTGCATCGCCGCATATACTGGCCGTAACTGCGCAAAAGTCCGCGAAACGTGTGCGATAAAATTTTGGCAACTGGGTTGGAGAGTCTGGGAGTTCGTTAAAGTTTTATCAATCACTTGGGAAAAATTTTTGGTGTTAATGACACGTATATTTCCACTGCACTAATAATTTCATTTATTAAAAAAAATGAATCATAAAAAAAACGAAAAATTGTCATGGGATAAAAAAGAAAAATTCCATATTGCATAACGGCTGTTAAAATATCACCCGTTTTTCGTTAAGAAAAAATTAAATTTTCAATAGTTTCTTTTTCATAAATGAAACGTTTCTTTTACAGAAAAATTTCAATTCCCAATGATCCTTTTTCACTATATTTCACGAATTTCAAACTTCATTCCTTTGCTAATGAGGATTTTTTGTTCTCTTTTCTTTTTTCCGAAAACAGATGAGAAATTGTTGATATTCACTATTTTTTTCATAAATTTTGAACTTCATTCTTCTGCTCATAAAATCTAAAAAAATGTTGTTTTTCGATTACGGAATCAACTTGTATCAATTAAAAGATAAACTTGGAAAAATGCATGTGATATTTGGAGTAAAATATTGATAATTAAATTATACCGGCGGAGGCACACGCAGCGGATCGAGCATTATAGTCGCGAACCGGCGAACGACTGAGAACACCAGTCCAGAACGGAGCCGTATGTGCGTGGTTGCTACTAGTGGTCTCTACCGCGCTGACTCCTCTGTGCAACTAACGATGGTCCTCGTCACTCAGTGCAAAAAAAAATTGAATCCAAAATTTACCAAACCTTCACTCTTACACGACTGTAATTCTCATTCAATGAAAAAAAAAATGAGAAATGAAAAAAAAGTGAGAAAATGTCAGATCTATAAAAAACCCAATAATTAATTTTTTCCAGGGATCAATTTCATTCAATTAAAATTTCACTCAGTGATTCAACGAATATATCCCACACGATCACCTCAAAAATAGTTAGAGACAGTTTAAAAAATTTTTCATAGTTTTTCAATCCCCTGATAACACTCACGTAAATGTCAAGGTGATGAGACAACCCGAGAAAGTTACCAACAAATCCGTGTAGAGATGAGTGAAAAGTGGGATAGAGCTTGGAAAGGGGTTCTTGGAGCTTGCGCGAGTCAAGTTCTAGTGCAACAATCAACTGGCATCCCCTCTCCAGTTGCTCCCCACCACCTAAGTTGACATGAAAGCGAGCCCGTGCTCCCTTGATGGCCTTGCTCGATCACTCGCTCAAGGTTAGCCGGAGATAACACGGAAAACGAGGTACTAAAGTTACAATATTTCTTCCTTTTTGTCCTGATTTTTGTCCGGATAACATCGGTGATCCATACTTGCACTAATCCAATTTTTCCTCAATTCTGGCATGGAATATCGGTCTAGGTGATTCATCATTTGCCGCCCTGGCGGCCATTTTATGAAACCACCATTTTGATTTCATTAAAATCAAAATGGTGGTTTCATGGGAAGTTAGCGTTGGATTCAAAATTAACAGAAATTGTGTGAAGAATTTCATATTATCTAGTCATTAGAGTTCACATACAACCACACAATTTAAATCGCCCTCCAAATCCGGAAGTGACCTCACATTCATAAAACTACTAATAAACCCATAATCACGGAATTATACCAGAAATATATCTGAATCATGAGTGCGTAAATTCAACAATATCAGACCCCTTAAAAACTAATTTAAAAAAAGTAGAGCGAGATATATTCCCTCCCCTCTCCCTCCTCTCGTACCCCAAGACGTGCGAGAAAGATGTAAATGTTTGTTTGGCGCGTGGTGCAGCGAAAAGACCAGAAAAGATAGCAACACGGAGACGCCTTCTCTTCGTTATACTATACCATGTGGCTGACCTTGACAGCCACCACCACTTATTTTTTACTCATTTTTATTCTCGCAACTCCTTCATCTCTAGTTCTTTTATCACTTTTGTTTTGTTCTATGTTATTTTCGAGGAAATAATACAAAACACTTAACATTCGGGGTTTTTGCTATTAACGTATGATTTTTCCGTACATTTCTTATTCCAAACGATGTGCTATTTTTTGTTCAGTAACATTAAAAAAATCAGGAATTGGTGATGAGGTTTTACAAGTCATATTAGATAGCCTCTAACCTAGCCTAATCTAGACTCTGCGTGCGCATATCCACACTTCACCAATAGAAATGAGAGTCACAGCACCACTCTGGGCCAATGAAGCATTACGAATGCGTTATAGTGACGTCAATATGGCATACCAGTTGAGGACAATTCGACATCTCCTAATAAAACAAGGGTATTTCAATTTTCTTATTAAAACAAGGGTATCTCAAAATTCGCGTTAAGACTAGGGTATCCCAAAATTCATGTGAAAAATCTTCTCAAATGTCATGTTTTCCTTCTCTTGACAGCTATACAAATGATACGGATCGAAAAGTACCAATAACATGAGGTAGTTCACATTGGAAGAGAAATAAAATGATTTGCGAACTCCATGACATTTAGAAATGGATGCGAACAACAAGTTTTCACATTTTGAGATACCCTTGTTTTAAAAATAACATTGAAATACTCTTGTTTTATTAGGAGACGTCGAGTAAGTGGCCCTCTTCAATTGACTTGAGGTTCTTTTCAGTCAACCCCTTTCGAATGATACACCATGATGGCTGACATATGTGCGGAAAAGGCCAGCGTAGGGCCTTGACTGACGTGCCTAAACCTCAATAAAAATTCCAACTTAAAAATGGCAAGCTTGAAGTGGCCTTTATCTCCCACCCAATTTAAGGCCCCATCATTAAAAATTGACGAATAACTGTCAACTAATTTTCAAAGAATTTCCAACAATATAGATGACGACTGGATGATCATCTGACCGTAGATGTATTCAAATATATCCTACACTGAGAAAAAAATTACAGTGTTATCAAACAAGTCTTACTTGTGCCAAGAAAATGTTTTTTTGGAAATGATCAAAAAAGGATTTTTTGTGGCAAACATGCAGAAACTGTGCCGAGATGAAAAATTGTCGTCACAGAAATAGATTTAATAGTTAATAAAAAAAATGAATTCTCTGTACACACATGAAATGCCATTTCCAGCATTACTCTTTTGTTATTCGATACTCCCATACGTATTTTGCTCCCCAAGAATGTTCGGTGTATGCGAAACAAGGGAGAGGAGTTCTTCGTTTCGGCTATCTAATAATCATAGACAAGGAATGAACGCTTAAATGAAACAGTAATAATGATATGATAGCAATCTTGTAACTTAGGGACAAAATATTTCTTGATAAATTTTCCTCTATATGAGATATTTTCATCCTGAAAAGGCACCGTCTCGTGTGAATTAGCCGCTTCTTGAGCCAAATATTTCGTTGTCGTCGAAAGCAGAGCAATTATTCAGTAGCGAAGTGGTCAAATGGTTTAAGTTAATGTAGTCTTTAGTTGAGTTTTCCAGAAATATTTCTGAATTTAAGTGAGATAGCGAAATTTCATAATAACTTTTTTTGTAGAGCGAAGTGAGCGCTACTAAAAAGTTTATGAGAAAAATCTCCCTTTCATTTCGAGATATTCATTGAAAACTGGCCAATAGCCAAAATCGACTTAAACGGTTTGACTACTTCGCTACTGTATTCATGTTTGAGACTTTCAAATTCGAACCAAACAACTTTTTTTTTGGCAATTTTCAACTAGAGATTTTGTTGGCCCAAATAAGACTTGTTTGAGTACGTGTTTGTTTTTCTCTCAGTGTGCTTTATACACACAGAAAACACTATGTGGAATTCCCGTAATCACTATACAGGTTTTACGGATAAGCTCGGCGAACTTGACCCTATGTGTAGAATGCGCACAAAGTGGGCAGACTCAATGCACGCTTTATGCGTATTTTACGCATAAATAATCGAACTTTACTCATAGGGTTAGGTTCGCGGAGTTTATGCGTAAAACCCGTCTAGTGATTGCGGAAAATTCGCATAGTGTTTTTCTGCGTATTCCATCATACATGTTGCACCAGATGAACAGTATATTTTTGTCTGTTGAGGCTCAAAGAGGGTTCGAAATATGTGACCCCCACGAAACCAGGCGTGACACTAAATTAAAGGTCTTTATGAGGCAGCCGGGACTGGCCAATATAGTTTGTCTCACTAGGCCTTTTCCACTTCAGATGACCATATTTTATATTTACTTCAATGAAAGTTCATCGTTTTAATGCCTTTGAGATTATTTTTGTTTTCCAAGTCGTTTAGCCATTTGAAATGGTTCACTCAATGCTTTCGTAATTTTTTCCTCATGAATGCGTAAATTTAATGAATAACAATCCGAAATGTCCTTGAAACATGCAAATCCTCGACCTACGTTTGAATTAGAGAAAGTAAATAGTTTAACAGTCATACGGGTTTACCCGCACCCCGTGTTATTCTATTTCCACCTTTGATTTATTTCTCCCTCTCATTTTCGCGATTGGCGCGAGTCTCCGAGGACGAGAAAAGGTTAACTGGACTCTGCGTTATTCCGTTTTGAATTTTTTCAGAAACCCGACACAGGAACTGGTTTCTCTAGCGTTCGTCCTGCATGTGCCCCTGCAAAGTGACGAGGCTGCAATCCGTTGGGTTGAGAAAAAAAATGGAATAAACAAAATATGAAGTAAAAAAAAGGGAAGGATGGGCTGTAGCCGAAAAATTCTTGGGACTTTGGTGGTTCGGGTCGGATGCAGTCTCTTGTGGCTCTCGATTCTCCACAATGTTAACTCGCGACGACAACACATGAGAATTGCGCGTGAATCTCCCTGGATTGCGCGGTAGCGACGAGCACTTGGTTTTATGGGCCATTTCCACTCCCTCGAAATGTCAGAATCTCTCAGGGTTTCTTTTAACTGCATTTTGTTCGAGAATTTAATCTAAAATGAGGTATTTATGAATTTCTGTTGAAGTGGAATTGTCCAATGTCGGAGATATTTCCCCGATTGTTCGTGATTTCTGAAGAATTAGAATTAGAAGCAGTGATGCCGCGACAGGAGACGCGGCAACGAGACGAGATGAAAAGATGCAGTTTCTTATCTCGTCTCATTGCCAGAAAACCATTCTCTCGTCGCGTCTCGCCTCGCCCTATCTCGTATCTATAATGCAATTTGCATGTAAAAAAATACACAGTGGGGCAGAGAGGGAGAGGCTCTCTCGACTCTCATTTCTCCCGTTCTCGACCGGCTTTTCTCGTCTCGTCTCGTTTTTGTCATTGTCTCGAATGACTCTTCTCTTCTCGTCTCGTTTGTCTCGTTTCTCTCGCGTCTCGCAGCATCACTAATTAGAAGATGAAGACAATGATGAACAAGGTATAGATGTTAAAGATTGAATATTATGGAGTAAAATGCAAATGCTTCAATAACCCATTGACCCATTGCAATCAATAGAAAAGGCCGCGGGTTTCATAAATGATGAATAGTTATCTTGTTGTTTTATTGAAGGGGTCTCCTCAGTAATTTTCGCCACAAAACGACAATGTGCTAGCGAATTGAATATGTAATATAATAATCAAAAATGGTAAAAGGAAAATTGTAAAAAAAATTCAATTAATCATTCGAATTTCTGCTTATACATGGGCTTTAGAAACGAAATTTTGTCCCTTATCCCTCACCCTGTTGACAATGTGCTAGCCAACAAAGGAAGCTACATTTACTTATATTAAACTCTCAAAAATAATGGAGTGAAGTCTCATCGAGTTTTGCCAGTAATTTGTTGAATAAATTAACGATAAAAATAATTGGCGTGATGTCTGTCACTATCCAACGTACGCCATGTTCGATGTTTCGTCTCTCGAAAATAACCTCACTAACTTAACCATTTTACGCTCCACTCACCCGCGCGCCTATCACCGTTTTGCCTTACTGAGGAGACCCCTAAACGCATTGTCTACGGACCACGGCATTCTTTCTGAATTATCAGATAGGTATATTGGTTATTTGTAGGAATGTGCACAAATTTTATGACACGTCATATGACGGTCACATGATTGTCAGATGACAGAGGCCAGCTATGGAAATTTCTGTCATGTTGTCACCAAATTATGACATTATGATATGATGGTCATATCCCAACTAAGTAGATGGTCTGCCACAAAATTTTCCTCACATCACCAATTAGTGACAACATTATCGACTGACCGTCAATAAAAAAAAGTTGATGAAAAGTCCATTGTCATAGTCCTTTGATTTGATAAAATTCTCTGATCACACTTGTCGATTATAACCTTTTTTGTGACATAAATCTTATGTAACCGTCATATTCCATCTCAATAGCAGTAAAAATATGACACTTTTTGATATATCATGATGACTTCTTAATTTTGTGATACTTTTTGTGACATTGATTCTCTGCGATCGTCATATCCCATCTAAAAATTGGGACCTAAAAATGAGGGTCATTTTCAAATCTCTAGTTATTTTTCATCTCCAAAATTATTAAGTTCCGCGTAAAAAATAAATGTTATCCTTGAAAGTATAGGAGTAAAGGACGGTCACTGGAATGACAATAATTTCACAGTTTCCCTGATTTATTTTCGTTTCAATTTGATGAACTATAGTTGTAGTCCGCAACATGTGCAGGTGAATAATTCCAATTCATTATTAACATATCCTACAACAAATCTCATCCTCAATTCGTTGAACAATTATTCATTGCCATTGGATTATCAAATTCATTGATTTAAATATTTACAGAATTGAACATCAACCCTATTCATCGCTCGAATATAATATTAGAGGCGATAATATTAACAATGAATATCGCATGTGAGACACATAACAATACAAAATCTTCTATCTGAAAATATCACTCGATGAAATGGAATATCACTGAACATGAAAAAAACAAATCGTAGACTTGTTTGAAAAATAGTGGTCGAGTGATCGCTAAATTTGGAAAAAGGTAAGAAATCAGGGCGCCTTATAAGCCGATGCGTTGGAATGCAAATAAATATTGGAAATAAACAATAATAACAACATACGGATATATCTTAGTGAGAAGGAAGAGTGAATGCATCCGAGTTGTTATCACTGTTTATTTCCAATATTTATTCACATTCTAACGTAGCGGTTTATACTTAGGGTCTCTTGATTTCTCACTTTTTTTTTCAAAGCGAATTTTGAATTTCATAAATTTTCTTGTACTCTAGAGACGCGAAAAATTTATAAAATTCTAAATTCATGATCTATTGCGAATAAAGTAAAACAGATGCTTAACTTTATTCTCTGAAGTGTAACGAACATTTAAAAGAAAAAAGTTAAAATCGTATGAAAACTAGGACGCAAGAAGCATTTTTAAGGTAAAAACAGGAAAAAATGAAGTTTTTCGTGGTTATATGAGGCAAAATCGATCGGGTCTGCCATTTTTCTTAGTTATTTCCATATTCCGTCATATATCATAAACTGTTGAATGGGTCCGAAGGCCCACTGAAGACTTTTAAATTTCACCGACGTATCCCCTCAACGTTTGCTTTGATTATTATAGTTGAGGAACATCTTTGACATATCATTTGATGTTTGATATTTTTTGGAGATGAGTTGGTATCTGATAACTCCTATGTGATGATTCACGGGTTTTTATTTATTCTAATCTTTTATTATATTCCATTCGTTGTATTTATAAATGCGTACTTAACTAGGTTAATTCGATTTCTGATATTATATTTCAGTCCGAAAACCATAATACATATTATTAACTCTTCGATTTTACGTTCGGTCGTAGAAAAGACATTAAACCAGTGAAGTTTCTGAAAATTTTAAAAGCAAGGTAACTCGGGAACCAAGATAAAAAACGCATTAAATCCTCAGCGGTCATTAGGTGAAGTTGAAACGAGAAGGATGTTTTGGGAAAAAATTGCAAAAGCCTTCCTGGGTTCCTGTGGTACAATGGAGCGTCTGATTGGGGGCCACAAACTGTTTTAGAAATTAGGCTGGTCCGAATCCGTGCATTGTACAACCGACCGTTTTTTCGACAGCTGCATCCAAGCCGTTTTCGGCCTTTTTTGTTCTTTCTCTCTTCTCAAAAACTATCCGTCTATCCACCAGTTTCTCTTTAGTTTCTTCCGTATTCCCATGGTCACTCTGTATTTTTGTTCAATGGGGGAGATAATGAGCTATTCCTCCTATCAATTAGCCAATTAATAAAACCAATGCCTATGAAATTCATGCGAAAATTGACAAACTTCTATTATTCAACCTCTAATAATAAATCAAAGAATCTATTGATGGAGAAATATAGTCGGGTCTCAGTGGAAACGGTTCTTTCACGTGTAACCTTGAAACATAATCGAACAGGTGCGAGGTCAAAGTCAATGTATCAACTTAACTGTTTTATTAAAAGACAATAACGGCTAATGAATTTTATGAGAAATTATATTCACAAAAAACTCCCTAAAATGGGCCGTCGCAAATTCTCAATATGCCCCGAACGAACGAGACTTTCGATAAGTCAAATCTCAAATCGAAGTTTGAAAAATACCTTTAATAGAAAATAAGAAAAATGTGGGATTCATTGAGCTGATCTCGAGCTATCGACAATTGAAAAAAATGTATTTAAAAACTTTCACAATTCTCAATATATTTTGATCAAATCGCCATGATTTCGAAATGAAGTCAATTTCGGGTGATTTCAGCGGTAATTTCAGTGATTTCGGAAAAAAATGATTTCGATGATTTTGAGCATTACGGAAAGTGATGTCATGATTTCAAATGATTTAATTAATTCGAAATCAGTGATTTCAGAAAAATAAAGTTGATGAATAATAGAGGTGGGGGCAAAACGGGTTGTGCCAAATTATGAAAATCAGAAATGGCAATATTAACTATCAAATAATAACGAATTCGTTTGATTCTACTCCGCCAATCTTGAGCTGATTACGATGAAAAGCGGTCCATTTTACCATTTAACCATAGCAGTGAGATTTACAACGGCATTTTATTATCATCGTTGGCGTGTCAATTTCAAAATCACGAATTACTTGCACGGTTCGTACTACGTCAGTGCGCTACCGATTTTGATGATTTCGTTGATTTCAAACGATTTCGCGTGATTCCGGAGATGATTTCGGCGAGCTGAAATTATTTGATTTCAGTGATTTCGGCGATTTCCCGTCATTTTTAAGCTTGAGAAAAAACGGGGAATTTGGCCCTGTCCATCTCCAGTTATTGTCAGTTAAAGACGCTCAAGATGTTAATTCTCAACTTGTTGTGGATGCTACTTGTTGTCATTAACGATGAAGCTATCTCTTTTCGATTTCGCATGAATGCCCGATTATTCGATCACTCATGCATCTCGAAGTATAAGAAGCCATGCTACACATGAAAACGTTGATAAACACATGCACGTAGGTACTTGGCTATAAATAATGCTCGTTCATGAGGAAGATTGATCTAACGGGTGTGGGCGCAGTTAGCGCAGTAACATAACCACCAAGGACACCAGTGAAACAGCATTCGAGCCGTGTGACAATCACACCCATGCACCGTTATCCTGGTGACCACATTGTGCGGCAAAAATGGGATAGAAAATAAATGCGCGTTAAAAAACAATTGTCATTTATCGATTGGGCGCAGAAGCATGAAAATTTCAATTAGTTTGCGATTAATATGAGAACATTGTCATGGACGGGGGGAGTCCACGTCTCTCAATATGCGCATAATTGATAAAGAATCAGAGCTCGACGGCCCGAATACAAGTTTAATATTTCTGTTTTTATCTCGAAATGGAAGCTTCAGTCTATTTTTCGAATCCTAACTTAGCCTAGAGTTGAAATGTCGTGAAACATTCAGAACTTTTTGTGAATGGTAATTAATTGAGGTTAATTGAAAGTTACCGATTTAACTTCATAAACAGCTATTGATTAACTTTAATGGATAACTTTCGACGCAGGTTAATTAAATGCTTCAATCAAAGTTTATCCCATACTTTGAATTGAGATGAATTGATTACCTAGGATAAAACGTGAAATTTTACGGAGAGATTAGTTTTTCTGGAGAATGTGAAGTATCCTGAACAGCGAAGTTTCCTGTGAAACTGTTCTTCATAAAAACTAAAATTTAAATTTTTCACATTAGATTATTAAAAATGTATTGTGAAAATAAGCAGGGGTCAGCGAGGATATGACAGCGTGTCATGTGACAGTGAGCATGTCACAGAGTGACGTCTTATTTTTTTTGCAATCAATACATTGATGGCTGGCTTCCGAATGATCTGAAATATTACAAAAGTTTATAGCTTCACAACACTAACTAGCAGCAAAAATTTCAGATGGTTGATGCCACTTCCATGGGTGCTATCAAAATTCCAATGTTTTGAATACTTCGTATTAGCGCGTATACAAATTTTCTGTCCAAATTTCAAGTTGATATCTCCATTTTTGCACAAGCTAGAGTGTTTACAGAGTTTTTTTTAATGAAAAAAACGGAAAAACTGGAATCTTTCGAAAACTTTGTATGAATGGGTATATATGTTTCGATTGATTTAGGGAGAAGGCATCGAAGCGAATACTTTGAAAACAAAAAATCGAAATCGGTCCACTAGTTTTGAAGATATTTGCGGAAAACGATTTAAAAACGAATCGTTTTTTCTCCAAAACTATTAGATCGATCGGACTAAAATTTTGCGCAGAGTTAGTACTCATTAAGACCTATAATCTGACAAAATTTCAAATTTTTTGGAATTACTTTAGCCGCTTAATTACTCAATTTTATAAAAATTGACCACCGGGAAAGTAGCACTGGACGTGGTCACATACAGACATGGTCGCCAAACTTCGTATTTTTCCGTTTCAAACCATTCTACATCATTTCCAATCAAAATTAGAGAATGTGAAAATCGAAGGATTGCAATGCTTCCATTCGGAAGCAAAAATAAAAAATTCTATTTGATTCAAATGTGTCATCTTTCTGGGTGCACTTCCTCAAAACTTCACGAACATCTACACCGTTACGAGTTCTCAAATTGTCCAGAGACTTGATATGGGGTTCGAGTGCACTCGACAGGGTTGTCAGGACCTTGTACCGATGAAGTTGGTTGAAAACATCCTCCATCCCTCTAGCTCTCTCCCCTTGGTCCGCATCCCCTTCCTCATCTCTTCAAATTCCCTTGACACTAGTGAGGGGCAGGGAAGCAGTGTGCAACAGCCGGATATGGGCCAATGTCGGGATACTTTCCGCTGTTAGTCGGCGCACATTACCTACTAACCCACTTTCCACACTTGTCAACATTGGAAATTTATAACCTGACCCGTTTTTGTGAAAAATTATTAGCTGAACCTCTTCACTCTGTAGTTCAGGGCCCTAATATCATGTTGATTCTGTGGAAACACATGTTCATTTACTTGAAATGTGGTATTTATTGAGTGCTGAGGGAATCATATTATGACTGAACATACGTACTCCAAAATTAATTCATGGATATCAAGTGAAATTTATTCTTCGTAGACTGCATAAATAGAAATGTCTGGATCCTAACGATTTAACGAGATACATACACTACAATTTCATCGCGAATGAATACCCGAATCCGAGGTCCGAGGTTTCGAGGAAAGAATATAATTTCAATATCGATTACCTTTTTCGAACAGAAATATGGAAAATGTATTCGACATGGCGAGAATTGAATGGCTGGATCCCATGAATAGAATTAGCGACAGACCCTCCGACTCAATTGAATTCAATCACCAATCGAAACTGATATACAACTCGGATTGCGCATGACAATCAAAAATAATTGAATAAACCGTTGATGATACGTGGTTACCGACTTAATGTGATAGTCAATTTATAAATATTGATGGTTGAGGAATCTCTGAGGAAATTGCGACAGTTCAATTTCACTTGATGCATCGAATGAGAAGCTTTTTATTGAAATTAATGAAAAGTGTTAAGGCAAGAATTGACAAACATCGTGGCATTCAGATTGAAATAGATTGAATAGATGGAAAACTTAACTCTGATTCACAGTTTTTAATCAACTTCAATAAAAAAAAAACTTTTAATAGAAGTTCACCAAAAACTACTAATAAGGATGTTTATCCGAAATCCCAAGTATTCAAAAAAAATTGATTTTTTTTCTGAGAAATGAAGTCATTTCCCTCATCTTGATAAAAATTTCAATCCACCAACCCACGTTTATTATTAAGAAATGCAGTGGACAAAATGCACAAAACGCATGCACTAACATGCGCTTATATGGGATAGAATCTTTCAAATATTTCCTCTTTATGCCCGGGCACATTACTTACTGTTTTTATTTCTATTTTGAAAGTCTTATAGTAGGTGAATTATGAATTTCAACATAAATCCCATAAGAGGTCGTGTATAAAGAAAAATCAATTTATTTATTTTTGGCGAGACTATTGCGATTAATGTTTGTTTAACATCAAAGAAGTTAGTTACACATGTTCTGCTATCAGCCAAAAAAATTATCGAATTTTCCTTGCACATGAAAAAATAAGATTTGCTGAAAATGGCTAAACATCCTTAAAGTTAATGCTTCGACAAAACGACTTCTAACTTCACAACCAATAAAATAAATGTAAATAGTTGAGGAATCTGCGATGAAATTGTAACAATTAATCTCGCTTGGTGCATATTGATTGAAAAGCCCGCGGATAATACAGAGAATGAAAAGCTTTTTATCGAAATTAATTTAAAGTTTTATGATAAGAATTAAAAAACAAATTGGCATTTAGATTAATAACAAACGCGCGTGTTGAGATAGATAGATAATTTTGAATTATTCGTTAAAAAGCTTTTAATTAATTCTGATTCAAAGTATTTATCCACTTTCAACAAAAAACTTTCAATGGAAGCTCATCGAAAACTACTATTGGAGTTGATTTTTTCACAATTACTTCTAATTTCATGAACAATAAAAAAAAATTACCCACTACTCCAACTATAAACACCACTCTAATTTATCCCGATAACCTCTGTACACAAACTCGTACACAAATGATCATCTTCTTTACTCCTCTTTGTCCCGTCGAAATATACCTAGTAATTATCTCGGGTCAACTCATTCACTCTCCGATTTTTGCGAGAAAAACGTTAATACAATCAAAAAGAGTCGCTCCACTTCACTTTTTTAATCATCTGTAATTAAATCAAACCCAAACACCTGATATTGCTCTCATGAACAGAAAATGCTTTCGTAGAAATGGACCATTATAGGTCATTCCATCAAATATTTTTTTATACACTGAGAAAAAAAATTTCTAAGAAATAGAAATTCTATGATTGATCCAAATCGTTCATCGATTGAATAGTCGCAAAAGAAAATGCTATTGTAAGACACAAATATCGATTTGAACTAAACCAAAATTGGATTGTATGAAATCGATTTTGTTATAGTATAGTATATTTTGTTTATTCTATCGAATTTAGAAAATACTTGTTTTTGCGACAAAATCGATTTCATACAATTCAATTTTGGTTTAGTTCAAACGCTTCGGATTTGGCGCAAATAATTTTTTTTTCACAATTGCAATGGAAAAATAATCAGTTCAAATGATGAAGAATTGCGTTTGTCGTAAACAAGAAACTGCGCTTCGCGAAAGTCTCGCATCAATGAGTATCCAACAATATGTTCCTCATAGGCCAAATGAATATTTTATTGCATCTATGAATTCTGCTTTCAATCGAACAGATATTCTTTTGCGGGATATCGTGACGCTGATAAATTGGATAATTATATGCTTTATTCGAAGAAGATATCTGATAATACAGACATTGCTTTGTATGTACTGAAAAGTAGATAGCAACAAAAAAAAAGTTTAGACAACTGATCTCATTCTTTTTCAATCGAAAACATTAAAATTAAATCGATATTTGTTTCTTACAATAGCATTTTCTTTTGCGACTATTCAATCGATGAACGATTTGGATCAATCATAGAATTTCTATTTCTTAGAAATTTTTTTTCTCAGTGTACATTCCACCACATATCGTACGCGAATTTGGCCCCAAAATTGTCGGGACGACAATTGGGGCTAAATAGGTAATTGGGGCCAATATTGGTAGTGACGATTTACGTTTTGTTTTTCGATTTTTGCAATGGTTATTTTTCCCAATCGAAATGCGACCAATCAGATTGCAGTATTTGAGGCTATCCGACAGTTTTATTTCGGATATTTCCTGCTAGCTTTTATAATACTTCGCAGTAGCTCTTCATTTTTTCGGCTCATTTCAGATCGAATCTTGTATTTGACAGTCTAAGGGAGTCGGGTTATTGTATTACAGTGTTAAAAATTTTCGTCTGAATTTTCCATGCCAAATTGCGTAAATTTTTATCGTGTTCAAGTTCCACTGAAATTTCAGGAAATCTTGTCATTGAAAAATCAAATATTCTATAGATTTTCTGTTCAAATGATCTGTAAATCAGTAAAATACTTGATTTTTCGATTCAATTATTCTGTGAAAATTCAGAAAAATCAGGAAAATTCAAGGAAAAATTGAAAATTCATGTCACTTTGTTTCCAAATATTCCTGTTCCACTGCACGGAGAAAAAACGTTCAGTAAAAATTACGGAACTCGCAGTTCACTCACCGATTACGGAAGGGACTCGGAAAATTTAAGTGACGGTATCGTAATTTTTCACAGGAGATTCAAGTAAAAATTACGGCACGCTCTGGAAAAATTCCGTGATTTTAGATAAAAATTACATGACAGTTCCGTAAAATTTCTTACAACCACATTTCGCTCTGGAATTACGGAAATTTCATAACCATTTTTTCTCTAAATTTGATTCAATGTCCCTCTCATGAGATTTACTATAACATGTCCCATGAAATTTAAAAAAATTTCTAGCAATGTAACATAATCTGTTCAAATCTTCCGTAATTCACCTCCTGATGTTATCCACTGTACTTTGATTAGTCAAAATACGATTGGGAAAAATAATTCGACAAATACACCTCGAGCTTTGTTTCCGACGAAGCTATCGGGAAGTAGCCGATAATTTTGAAGCTCTTGGGGTATTACTACTGATGGCGTATTAATACTCCCCCAATTACCCTTCCGAACAATAAAATTGCGGTATTCGATGTCCCGTAGACCAATCAGAAGAGAATTATATAAAAAATATTATGTGTGGGGAAGAAGGACCATAATTTTTTCATAATTCAGGAAAATTACTATCAAAAACCAGATTTTCAATTTTTTCCTTAAGCATTTATCGTGTAAATTGAAAAAAATTAAGGTAAAATAGTAAAATTGTGCAAATCCGTATTAATAAAGCGCGACACCTCTCATTCTGGAGAAATATCATTTTCCATACATAAATAGTACATAGAACGCCAAAAAAAGAAATATCAAAAATGTTAAGACCGGATTTGGGTACGAGATTTGGTGGAATGTTTGATATTCTTGAATAGGGGAAAATTGTATATGGAATGGACACATTATGGATGAAAATATACAAAACATATTCTTGTCAATATATTGCATATACATAATCCCCATTCCTTCGATCACCAGTGATTTCTATGAAATTTGGTGATAGACGGAAACAATATAATATAATTTTTTACTATGTGAACATAGTAATCGAAGACCATACTCGCCACACTCAAAATTTACTGTTAAACATAGTAAAAATTGCGAGTCGGTATAATAGAAAGGGCTAGAATAAAAGTAAAATTTAATTTGACGCGAGTAAAAATTCTCTTAAGATGAATCAAATTTTAAAGCTGTTTCTGTATGGTCCTCGATTACTATGTTTACATTGTAAATTTTCATTTTATATTCTCTTCGTGTAGATTCCTGAAAATCGGTGATTTCTATAAAAATGAGCCAATTCTATGTTTTGAGATATGTTTTATGTAGTTTCTGTTTTGAAATATTGAAAATATATATCATATTTCGTTTTTTGCATGATTTTTACGGATTTCGTTGATTTAAAATATATTTAATCTATGGTCCATTCCAAAAAGCATCTATATGTGCTAATCCGGCATCACTCGTAGCCTTGTTCCCTACCAACGACAATAAAATTGTTTCGTAACATTTAATCTGCATGCAGTCGTATCCTCTGCAAGTCTGAGTGTTCGGTGAGGCATTTTAACACGTACATGTGCAATGGCAAGAGCGTTAGCACGTGTCAGAATCCAGCGCCATGTAGCCTTGAGAAATTTCATGCCGAAGTTTCCCGTGCGTGCAGATCACAGACGCATATTTTCTTTTTCCACGCAGAACAGATTCAGTGTATAGTATTAAAGTGTTCCGTTCGGTAAAGGTAAATCATGACATTCGTGTGGAATTCATATGAGATATTCTATGTCAAATCGGTCAACCACTAAGCGTCACCCTCTCGAAAGTGAGCGAGAATTTTTATAGTGTTGAGGGGGTTTCAAAACGATATCCTAATTTTTTCCTGAATTTTTCAATAGCCCGTATGGAAGATATGATTTTTTTCATGATTCTCCGTTTGGTCTACATAACTCGAGTTCTAATCGACCAATTTCAATTTGTCAAGCACCAACATGTTTCTTGTTCTGCCAACTTTGAAAATTCATTAGACGAAATTCTTTTTTCAAATTCTAACTATCGACAATGATAAATTTTCGACAAAAAAGTTGAAAAACTTGGATTTTAGGACTTACAAGACATTTAATTTTCTTCATTTTTCAGTTACCCATCTTACTATTAAAACAAGTATTTTGAACGATACCGGAAGATGGGCAAAATTCTAATGTAAAAAAACGGAAGAACACGAAAAGAAATCATGTTTTCCATTCGGGCTGTGAAAAAATTCTGGAAAAAAAATCAGTAGATAGTTTTTGAAGTCGCCCAACCCTGCGAAACATCGCCGTTTACGTTGGAAGGGTGAGGATCAGAGGTTGAACGACTTGCCCGGAAATAACTCATATAGGATGTTTATAATCATAGTTGGGTTATTTATAAATTTTTTTACAACTTTTATAGATTTTCGTTTCAAGGGGCTTCTTATACGTAGGCTCTCATAGAGATTTTTCCGTTTAGCACCAAACTGCGTTACTGTCTGATCTGATAATCTAGTTTCATACTAATTTTAAAAATTTCCATAAAGGCCCATGTGTAAGAAATTAAATTGGCTGCTAACAACTCTCAATTCATACATTACTTGACAACTGCGATGAACATTCTATAAAAATTTCAAATCAATGTCATCATTTTTTTCCGCAGATGAAACCCCTTAATATCGCGCATATTTATTGTTATAAATATCCCTGCGTGGGTGGAGTTTTTCCGCTGATAGTTGACACACTAAAATAAATTAGCCTCTGTGAGAATGAATGCTATGTTAATTCTCATACGTGATGCTAAAAGCACGTTCAATCAGCGTCACGACTCGTCTCTTATCGTTTTGAGAGACAGCCTTTGTGCCTCAAGATAGATTTTCAACTACAAACGTGCACAAGTTGCGGTGGTCATGTCAAGTATTACCACAACATGTGACATCTTATCAAGTGAGAGAAGAAAAAAAAATGGTTGAAAATAAAACAATTTTTTAAAATTATTTTTAGATTGACATAAAAATGATGAATAGATAAAAATGTCAAGTGGCAGTCCTAGCTAACTCCAGACAGAACCTTGAATTCAGCGTCGTGCGTGTAGTGGCTTCGAGGGGGTTAAATATTCCGAACCCTCTTTGGGCCTCGCAAAGCAGGAAAGATATTGTTCATCTGGTGTGACATGTTTGAAAGATTATAAAATGGGAAAGATTTGAATACCTCCACGATCAAAAGGTACATGCACTCTTAAAAATTCTTTGAAAATTTATTGGCAATTATCGGAAAAATTTTCACAATGTGACTTTGAATTGGATTAAGTCCAGTCTGGTCAACAAACGCGACCCTGCGACTAGGTCACCTGCGCGAGGATTCGCCGCCGTGTTATTTAGACTTTAGCATTGCCGAATTCACTCTACAGTCTACACTCTCCGGGAGCGTTTAGCGAGTTTACGGCAACGTCCCGTCATGGACAATTTCATTTAACATGGGGAAAAAATAATTCATCTGTCCGAAATAATTTGTTTTCTTTAGGAATTTTGGGAAATATGTTGTTCTAAAAAATACTATAATTTGTTAGACACTTCAATTGACAAAGTCATTTTTTTTTATTTTTCCGGTTAGCCAGCCAATTGTAATTAAAGAAAGATGACGCGCGGCGGGGTTTCCCACATAGGGTGACCAATCTAGGGTTAATTAGGACCTGAGTTAGTCCGGTTCAGATCTGCCATTTCTAAGTTGATTTTCAATGAGTTAGGTGGGCCACTTGAGGCCCTAGGCGGTACTTTTCCAGACATATCTCAGTCATGATGGGGTACCATTGGAAGCGGCTTGGCTGAAAATGAGCGCAAGTCATTCTAATAACAAATGTCTTACTCGTATCTTACATCGGATTTTTTCTTCCATGAAATAAGCCTAGAACAGGGCTTCTAGTAACTAGAGTTGTGTTTACCCAAACACGTTGGCCAGATTGCCCTTTAATTTTTTTAAAATAGTTATTGTGATTTCTTGACAGAAGCCCGAGTGGAAATTCTGGTCAGGTCCAAGTCAGGAGTGGATCAGGTCAGGCCTGGCAATTGATCAGAAAATGATCTGATGACTGGATCAAGTGTGATCCATCAATCATGACCGCGTTGCATCAATCATGTAACGCGGTTTTTAATCAAGACTTGATCAGGCCTAACAGTTCCGCATTTGATCAAGCTGACGTATTCCAAACCTGATGACCTGTCTGCCGGAATCAATAATAATTATTAGTGATAACTAATTCAAAACAAAAGATAATTCAATTTTTCCACGATAGATGGTCTCTCCCAATGCATCCGTACCGTAATTACCGTTGAAAAAACCTTCGTATTTTTTCCGATGGTGGGGATCGAACCGGGGAACCTACGATTACTAATCCTAAACCCTAACCACTAGACTATCGCGTCATTTTTATTACGGGGACTCCGTTTTGCCTATATGATCTGTATCTGGGTATTTGTTGACTTTGAGATTATTTATGATCTCGCCGATTTGCGCGTATATTCAGGGAGAAAATTTGTTCAGTTAGAATTTTATCCATTTCATTAATGGATAATAATCCTGATAATCGTAACATTAATGAACAAATGGGAGCTTGATAAGTTTTTTTCTAGTCAAGATAATTTGCTTGTGAGTGAGCCACCCCTCCCTCTCTCCGCACAATTAATTAATTAACAAAATAAATTGAAAATTAATAGAAAAATTGATTAAAAATTAATTAAAAATTTTAATTCATTAAAAATTTGATCCTCGAAAAAGGTTTGTTCAAAATAAGATCAAGTAGACTGGATCCGAACCTTATCATTTTTTTTCATTAACCCCGTTCAAATGAAAATCAATTGCATCAAATCCAAATCGGATCAAATTGGGTTCAGGCAACCTGACCTCAGACTAAGATCATGTCTACCTGATCAGAACTACATCTGAGACCGTCTGAAGTTTTTGGGATCCGATCGAGTGGATCAGAACTTGGTCAGGTCCTCATCAAGCGTCACCTGATCATGCCTACCTGACCAGAACTTGATCTGAACTCGCCGTTAGTTTTTGGGATCCGATCGACCCGATCAAAACTTAGTCAGAGTCTCATCAGGCGTCACCTGATCATGCCTACCTGACCAGAACTTGATCTGAACTCGCCGGTAGTTTTTGGAATCCAATCCACTAGATCAAAACTTGGTCAAGTTCTCATCAGAAATCACCTGATCAGTCAAATCTTACGAAAACTGGATCAATTTCTGATCATACTTCAAGCGGACCTGAAGCAATTTCCACTCGGGAGGTTACATAAAAATTCCTGTATTACAGCCCATTTTTCTTTGTGGCAAAAAATAAATGAATTATATATTCTGGAAGCCGCGGAATAGATATCAATCCTGAACGTTTATAAACATAAAAACTAGTTTAAAATATGCATCTATTGGTAATATTCAACACGAAATAGTTTATAAAAAAGACAAATGAATTGTCTAAGCAGAATTTATATTGAATCCCCGACAAGAACTTATTGTGACGATTCTTCTATTCTATGAATAATTGATCAATTATTCTAAAAAAATGGACGTCTCAAAATTTATTCTCAAACAAATATCTCAAGAATAAGAACCATAATAATTAATATCAACATGGGATACACCACCAGGACGTCCGTTTCCCTCATGCCATATTGCACGCCTACAGATCCCATTCAGATAAACCTATTAAAAAACCTGAAGCATCGAAACAAACTTTTATGCGACAGAGAATAAAAAAACCGAGCTCATAATAACCAGGTAAAACTCATCTAATATGTACTCTCCTCTCAATCGACAAAGCCAGAGGGAACATAATAGAAAAAAGTTACCAAAATCGACAGATGCAACAGCAGATTGGCGCGCCGCACCCCACTCCCCACGTGACCAGAAAAAATAACTACTAATAAAATAGTGTGTTACATACTTCATGAAATGGTCATGTCGGTATTTAATTTCGTTAAAATTGACACAATTTGTTTCGTCTACGAACGATAAACTTGTCAAATATTCGCCCCGCTGACGCGAAAATATAATAATGCTCATATTTAAGATGGAACACAGCAGTTATTCGGTGCTATAACCGGCTGTGGACGACTGGAAGGGAGAGTTCGGGCTACACCGGGAGTATAAAATAGCAGCGAACTGCAAGCGCACGTTGAAGATAATTTCTTTTATTTCTTTTCCTCGTGCACACGAGAAACTCTGGGATATGGCAAACGACCTTGGACTTATATAACGAGGGAATGAGAGGAAATAAAAGGGATCCAGACTGAAAGAAGATGAAATTAAGGGACAAAAGAGTAAAAATCATCAACCAACGAGATGAAATAAACTGGTACTCACTAATATTACATTATTGACATTTTTTAAACTGATGGTGGGATTTGGATAGGTCAAGTTGTATTTTGAAGATTGAAAAAAATTCTTAAACGTGAAAAACAACAGGGATCAGAACAATCATGAATTTCAAAATAAGTTAAATTTAGCTTATGTTAACTGATAATATTACCCAACAATTTTCAATTACCAAATGAATCATCAATCGAATATTCAAATTCCGAAATAATCTATCAACCAGTAATCGTGTCAGAAGTTTGACCATTACATGTCAAATTGAAAAAACCCATTTATGAAATTTAGAATTATTTACTCAATTAGTTAATACAAAATTTTAATTATGAATTATTTTAATATTTTCAAATTTCAAGTAAGATAATAAAATTATGGTAATAGAAAGGAGCTAATTCTAATAATATTACAAATGTAATGATTGTCGATCGATCGCTGGAAAACAAAATAGAAAATTTGACTCAACCGAATCGCAGTCACTGATAATTGAAAAAAAAATGGCAAAAAATGGTATTAATTGTTAACGTTCAAAGTGCTTTATTAAATCGGCGATAATTTCTGATCTAATAATGCAACTTCAACAAATAAACACTACTTTCACAATCGAAAAATATTTTCGAAGGGGACAGAAAATCATCGCATTTCATCAAGCCGATTTTTAATTATTGCAAATTGAATGAGGGCCAATTTAAAACAATGGGGAAAAATTGTAGATTGTTAAAACTAGTTACACCAGCATGGATTAACTGCATCAATTGATATAACCATTATTAAATGGAATAGAATCAATTTTAATTGATATACATCACTAATAGATTGTTTTTTGGGAAAACCTCGGGCGCGATCTTGGCTCCAAAAATATGTACGATAGGTGTCGCCACGCTGCAGTCACTGATTGCGTGATATATATATATATATATATATATATATATATATATGTATAGTATCTCACTTAGAACTATTTTCACGTGCTTCTCCTCGCTGTCACATTCGTTTGCCCTCATTCCATTTTTTACCACGATTTTTATTCATATTTTTATCTCTATCCCCTGGATAGTATAACGATCTTCTCTAATTTTTATATCGATGAAGAATTTTTTCATTTTTTATACCTTTTTTGTCGAAAACAAACAGAAATCTATCAAACATTCTGTAATTATCCCCGGAATATCATCATAATTGTGAATTATTCATAAAATTTATATTCTTTATTAATTAGAGTAAACATTTTAGTTGATTTTCCTGAAGATAAACAGACTCTGTGACATAGATAGAATTCTGTCCAAATTTCTCCCATTATTTACGCGAAATCTAAGCTATTTTCATTAGTAAAACTATGAAAATTGTTCATTTCTGAGGATAAAATGATTTAATACGAATGATATCTGACGATTTGCTGAAGAAATCGGTCACTGAACTAGTTTCGTTTCGACCCTGACACTGCCATTGCCCTCACGATTTGTGTCAATCCCTCAATATTGTTACCTTCCTATTCCCGATAAATAAACTAGAATAGCTCACCTCTCTCACTAGTTTCCATGCCTCAGTGCCGTGTTCCACAATTTCCGACAGATAAAGTTCAATAGAAACTATTGAAACCACTGATAAATAAAATTCGGTGTTATTCCTGCACCCTTTAATTTTGAGAAGGCCCCCTTCAGCCCAGGACTCTCAAATTCACTTGGGTATAAACATGGCCGGTTGCCTCGGCTTGTCACAATCACCCCGGGGTCGTTGAACTTTTCGGCATATCGCGGATATTATCACTCGGTTCACCTAAATATGTAACCAATTTTTTCCTGATTTTTGCTATTTGTTGGGAACGATTTTTGTTTAACTGTTGGGGAGTATTTATTGACGGTGGTAGAAAGATGTTTTGACTAGCTCCTACCTTCGGTTCGTGACCTAGTCACAAGATGGCGAGGGCTTAAAGACCCGAGCGAGAGGCACCCGAAAAATTTAAATATCCAGATGACTGGGATTTAACAGCCGATGAATCATCTATTGGATTAAAAGTCACGTTTTAATTGATTGTTGATAGTTCTCTTTAAACAAAATGGAGAAAATAGACATAGAGATTAATATTTTTAATATTGAGTGTTTGGGTGACACATTGAAGGGATTGTTTTTTTGAATATATAAGTGATTATTGAGGTTATATTACTGTAAATTGAGAGTGTTTATTGACCACTAAAAAGTAGAATAATAATAAGAATTTAATTAAGACAATTGAAGGGTCCTTGGTACTTATTTCAAGGTTATTCACACTACGTAACTGATTAAATTATCAAGAAGGATGAAGCTGATGGGAAATAACCTCAACATCTGTGAAGTTATTGTATGTTATTGAGTGATTCAACTTTTGTGGTGTTTTTTCATACAGTTTCATCGGTTTGGTATTCATAATAATGGGTTTTTATGGGGTTTCGTCTGTCACTTTCGATTGAAGAGAAAGCAGGGTCAACTATCATGTGTAAGTCCACCTGCATATGTTTATTGTTGTAGATTATTAAGGGTATCCCAGTACTTTGAGAATTTCTCCATTCGAAAAATTAGTTTTCGTGAGAAGACCCGGTCAACCGCGATTCTAACCTCGCTTCGCTCGGTTTGATCGCGGTTTACGGGCCTTCTGACGAAAAATTGCATTCATCACACGGTCCAAAAGTATTTTCTGACGAAAGTGATTATAGCCCTCGCCTTCGGCTCGGCCTACAAAGCCACATTCGTCAGAAAATACTTTGTGGACCTTGTGATGAAAATAACTATTTCGACATTTCAGTAGTGAAGTGGTCAATCGGTTTAAGTCGACTTAGCTCCCAGTTGAGTTTTTGTTGAATAACTCGGAATTTAAGTAAGATAGCGAAATTTTTGTGAGATCTCGTTCGATAGCCTTCACTTTTCTTTACAAAAAAGATTTTTGGAAAAATTTTGCTAACTCCTTTAGAATTTGAGATATTTATCGAGAACTATGGCGCTAGAATGGAATTTACTTAAATCGTTTAATCACTTCACTACTGATTTCTCTACTTTACTCGAACATCGGAACTTTGATTCAAGACCAAAGTTATTATTTTATCATTAAATAACTTTCAATTTCGACTTTGCAAATTTTTACTTTAAACATCCAAAAACTGATATTTTTAAAAATTACAACTTCTCTTCGTGAATATTTGACAAAAATCAAATGTGCACTCTAAAAATCATTATTCTAATTTTTCGTTCATTTTTTTCCTTCACAGATTCATGAATACTTGGATTTATCTCAATGCCTTCAAATCCAATTCCTCTCATCGACATCACTTAACAGTTCCCCTCATTAACACCTAAAACACCTGGTAAACCCCTTCATCCCCCACTTGAACATTTTCCAAAACCCTAAGACGAATAATGTGAGCCCAACAATTGAAAAAATCTCGACATGATCCCCTCACTGGACCCCTACGCCCAGAAGTTCCTCAGGATGATATCCAGGATAAAACTGAAACACATCCTGCTCTTTCTATTCTCGATCTTCGTCCTGGACTTCTTCGGGGCCTTCACCCACGTCTTCGAGCTCTCCTACGACACTCACTTCAAGTATCCCTATGAGGGTGATATCCACGGCTTTATCGACTCCCTGAAACATCGAAAGAAACCGGAGCTGGATCCGATCAACGACTACAACTACAGCTACATCCACGATCTCAAGGACTTCTGCGTAGATACTCAGAATGACTTCCGAAGCTTGCGAATCGTATTCCTAGTAAAATCCTCCGCTGAACATTTCCAGAGACGAGTCGCAATCAGAAACACTTGGGGTTTCAAGAAAAGATTTTTTGATGTGCCCACGAGGACTGTCTTTCTGCTGGGAGTTCACGAGAACGATGAAGACCTCCAGAAGAGGATAGACGAGGAATCAGAGAAGTTCAAAGACATCTTGCAAGCTAACTTCATCGATTCTTATTTCAATAACACGATTAAAACGATGATGGGGTTCAAGTGGGCGTACAACCACTGCAGGAACTCCAAATTTTATATGTTCGTGGATGACGATATTTACGTATCTGTGAAGAATGTCCTGCGGTTCATCAGGAATCCCGCTTATTACCCGGAGTATTTGAAGGACCCGAATAGATTGGTCAAGAGGGAAGCTGTGATGAAGGGAAACAAAGCATGGAATCACTATGATAAGGTGAGAATGCCAAGAGATGATGATGAATTAACAAATATTAAAGATATTCAAGATGAGGAGATGCCAAGAGATACACTGAGAAATGAAAGAGCAACTGCTCGAGAGAAGATTTTGATGAGACGAAGAGAAGGGTGGAAAAGTTATAATAAGACTAAAATGCCTGAAAATAATGATAGATCAGGAGAAATTGAACATGTTGGAGATGATTTAGTTAAGGATGAAGAGGTGCCAAAGGATTCATTGAGGACTGATGGGGAGGAGATCCTGATGAGAGGGAAGAAGGTATGGATTAATCATTACAAGACCAGAAAGCCGGGAGATCATGTATTAGCAGAGATCAATGATGGTAAAGATAATTTAGCTAAGAATGAAGAGATGCCAAAGATTTTATTAAGGAGTGAAAGAGCAACTGCTCAAGAGAAAATATTGATGAGACGAAGGGAGGGATGGAAGAATCACAATAAGACTAGAATGCCTGTTGGAGGTGATGAATCAATAAAAGCTAGAGATGAAAAGATGCCAAAAAAATTAGTGGAGACTGCTGGAGAGGGGAATTTGATGAAACGAGGCAAGCGATGGAATCATCACAAGAAAATGACGGTGTCTGTTGAGCATGATGGGTCAGCAGAATCTGAAGATGTTCAAGACGATTTAGTGAATAGATTCAACAACTCGATGCTCTATAAAAAATTAACGAGAGGACGACGTCAGGTCTTTGACTTCGACCTTCCTGACGATGTGAAACTCTTTGCAGGGTACGTTTTCGTGTCTTCTCCTCACAGACACAAGAGTTCCAAGTGGTATGTCTCTCTGGAAGAGTATCCGTACCACCTCTGGCCACCGTATGTCACGGCCGGGGCGTATGTCCTCTCGAAGGCTGCCATGATCGAGATGTATCTCACGAGTTTGTACACCCAGCATTTCAGGTTTGATGACATATTCCTGGGGCTAGTTGCCAAAAAGGCCGACATTGAGCCGTTCCACTGTGATGAGTTCCATTTTTATAAGAAGGATTATACCAAGTATAATTATAAGTATGTTATTTCTTCTCATGGGTATGGGGATCCTGAGGAGATGGTGGAGATCTGGAATGAACAGAAGGGAATGGGAAATGCTTGAAGAAATATTAATTGATCAATTTAAACGGTATTTAATTAATTGCTTTTGGAAATCCTATTGAGGGGAGTGAAGAGGTGATGGTTGTGCAAACTTTCTTCCATAGAATTAAAAAATACAAATGTGTTGGTTTTAATTTTACTTTGATTGGAGTTATTTTAGATGTTTTAGAGGATTGCAATGATAAAGAGAGTGGAATGTTTAGGCTCTTATTCTTAATATAATTCACGAAATTTTTACGATATTTATTACAAATGCAGTTAATCACCTAATTTATGGAATCATTGTCATACAAAAAATAGATTTTATATTCATGTTATTCCTATATTATTATAAAATAGTTTTGAGGATTAACAAACAAGTTCAGAACAATTTAAAAATCTCTAATCTCATTATTTTAATAAGATTTATTGAACTGTTCATTATTCTACTATTATTGCAGTGCTACAATCCATCTGATACCAGACTTCGTAATAATTAATTCATCTGAAAGGCGTTGTTATACATATTTTATTCTTCGATTATTGACGTATTCATAGAACCAATAATCATTAAGCAGGTAGAAAGAGTGATTTATAAAAATATGTCTAGTGATATTTACAAGTTTGTACTGGATTGAATCCCCAGTCAGTCGAGACAGCCCCCACTGCGGTGATCAATATTTTAATAAATAATTTTCTAAAATTTGAGTTGTTTGTTATTGTTGTCTATACTGCTGCTTTTCTCCACTGGTTTTAATTAATGTTTGATCCAACGTTGTTGCTTCACGTTTTATCATGTTTAGGAGGAGTTGAGAACTCTCAAGGATCTAGAAATATAAGTAAAAATTTTTATTTACGATTTTTTTAGATTTTTGGGAGTGTTAGTGTCATTCAAACTTTAGATTTTCGCGAATATCTAGAATATTTGTTTAAACTTCATCGTAGAGAAAAATTAGGGCTGAAAAAAATGTATAATTTGATATTTTTTCATCCCACTTAGTTTCACAGATGTTATTCTTTTTCTGTTGTATAATTATTCTTGGGATTGTTTTAATACTAGGGCGATTTGTTCTATTTAGAGGACAATCACCTTCATGTAGGCTGATTCTGTATCTGCTATTGTTCGATCATACTCATTTCTTACAGCGATCCTCTTCCCCAGACTGTCGTTGATACGTGTCAGTTTGTATGACATCTTTTCAATTTCTCTCTGTAGATTGTTCTTCTCCTCTTCTTGTGTGTCTATTTCTGTTTGTAATTCAGCACGTCGTAATTTCATGTTCTCCAAACCTATTTAATTTAATGGAAATAAATATTTGAGAGCAGTCAAATAAAGCGTTGAAATTTCCATCAGAGGAAGGTCTTCTAGAATAACCCTCCTTAAATCGTCCATGTTTCCAGACTGAATGACTCGATTTAGCTAAAGTACCTTGGATTTTTAGGACAAAAAGGCTGAAAAAATCCAAAATAAAGGAAGAATCATTCAATTCCACTCCTCCGATTTCGAGTTATTGACGAATAGAGAAGATTTATTCCACCAATTTCACCTCTATACTGAGAGAAAAAAGGATATTTTCTAAAACGAGTCATGTTAGTACAAAAAAATTGCAAGATAAAAATTATCAAAAAAATCTAATTTAGTGCTGACCACTTGCAGACTGTTCTGATGTGAAATAATGATATGAATAATAATGATATGATAGCAATCATGTAAGTTAGGGATAGCATATTTCTTGATAAACTTCCCTTTTTTTTCTTTATCAAATATCCTTTTACAGAAAATATTTTCATCCTGAGAAGACATCGTTCGTGTTGATGCTCCACCTCTTCAGGCAAATATTTCCTTGTCATTGAAAGCAGATCGATTATTCATGTTTGAAACTCTCAAATTCAAATCAAACAATTTCTGTTTTGGTAATTTTTGGCATGCGATTTTTTTGGTCCAAACCAGACTTGTTTGAGAACTTGCTCGGTTCTCTCTCAGTGTAGTATGAAATCCATCATATTTGACTTTATAATTTCGTTTTTTTTTTCTACAAAAAAATTTCAGAAAAGCCTTTTTTATAGCTCAAAAAATACTCTACAACAAATATCTACTCACATTTTCCCGTAAAACCAACCATCTTAAGGGAATTCAATAATAAGCGGAAACTAGAAGATCAAGTTCTGAAATAAATTTCTGAATTCTCATTTGATTTTCCAATTTCGTATTCATCTTATTAACAATGGATTCTATGAAAAAATATGACAAACTCAACTTTAAAGTTCATAAAATTCTTTACAAAAACCATCTTCCTGTATTTTCTCATAAGCCCACTTCTCCTTGAGATAATTCAACTAAATTGTACGATTGACTTGTTCTGAAAAAAAATGAAAGGTTATGTTATAATTAACTCACATTTAACAAGCTCTTGATTATATGTTTGTAGAGCTGCTCCGTGTTGTGACATATTAGACCTCAATTGTAGATCCTAATTAGTCTACAAAATCATTCCCCACATGTTATTGTTGAGAATACACAATTAATTTATCCGTTCCTCCACTCGAATGTTTTGAAAACAAAAAAATCGTTGACAGTTTTCCGGAGCCGATGCTAGTCGCGCCGTAAGATGGCGACTCCTGCGAGACGAGTCCCTGCATTATTGACCCTGTATTATCAATTGTGAAAATATTGGTTCTTTGAGCGCACAGTGAGGTCGCAGTTTTCAACTATTTTGAGGACTCGACATTGAGAGATTTATTTTTAAATAAAATGCACCTTGACAAATCGTCCTCCGAATATCAAATTATTACATAATAATAATCTGATAAAATTTGTCATCGCCAATTTGAATTCTTTGCTATTTTTTCAATGTATTCTATGAAAATGTGAGAATAGAAATTGAATTATTATTATTGAATTATGAGTGATGGTTCATTATTCGAAAGAATATATCAATTTTAAAATTTTCCCTAGACATTGAAAAATTAAAAATTCTGTTCTCGTGTTGATCTCGTTTCTTCTTCCTCTTTTCACTTTCTTCCATCAGAATCAGATAATAGAAAGAAAATACATAGGATTTTCTTCATTAGTTAAAAAAACCGTTTTGAAATTCTCAAGATTAAAAAATCGATTTTTTAAATTTATTTCTGATTTTCTTTCCCTGCATTCTCCGTATTTCCTGTTTCTATGACTGGAATACGATCACAGACATTGAAAATGTTAATCTCCCTTCATTTTTTAAGAAGTAAAAAACCAATTTGAAAAATTTCGAAAAGACAGAAAAATAGATTTTTTCATTTTACTGATACTGATTAATGATGATCGATCTCTTTGCAATTTTCTTCTTCGGTTCCGTTGAAATGAGATCAAAGGGATGTAAAATGTTCATATTCATTGACATTTTCAGATCATTGCACGTATGAAAAAACCGTATAGAAATTTTCTATACGGATTGCGTACAGAATTTCTATAGGATTTTCGTATATGATATTCGGATATTTCTATACGGATATTTTCTATACAAATTATTTCTATTCCATTTCTATAGGTTTGATCCTATACAACCCATTGCCACATGTATAGAAACGTTTTGTATGGAGTTACGGCATTTCTCTACGTTTCTCTCCGGAGCGTTTAGACATCTTTTGTATAAAAACAAAAATTTATGTATAGAAATAATTCGTGCAGAAAATATTTGTATAGAAATATCCGAATATCATATACGGAAATCCTATAGAATTTCTATACTCAATCCGTATAGAAAATTTCTATACGATTTTTTCATACGTGTGGTACTATTTATTTTATAGAAAAAGAAAGAAATGAAAAATTTTAGGTATGATTATCGAAAATTGTTTGTCGATCTGTATTCTCACGTGATTTGTGATGAATTCCTCTTCATTCAATGTTGTAACTGGTGAATTAAGGAACAAAAATACACACAACAACAATATACGGGCGCGAAGCGCCCGTTTCCTAGTGAAAAATGATAGAAATTTTCTCGGATAATGAATGGATTAGTGAATTCTAGGTCAAGTAAATTTAAATATCTTAGAGCATTACTACTAGCATGAGTATTTTCATAACTTTTATTGTATTAGGCCTTTCTAGAGTTTGATGTAACTTAAATAATTGATGTAACACCAATGTCATAATTGTTCTATAGTTTTTTCTCTGTCCATGATGTGAATTAATATTATTTGACAAAGAATTTGATAAGCAAATTGTGCCATATTAAATTTAGCAAAAACACTAGACTATCTTATGATGAAATCACGACTTTTCGATTGATATTAAATCTCCATCAAAACAAAAAATGCCTAGAATACATTCTGTCACTCACGGTTAGAAAATAATAAAAATCTCCTGAACATTTTGATCGTACTTTTTAGGGAGCTTTTTAATGAAAAACAGAAAAAGGAAAATTCCTTAACTTACTTGAATATTCAATGAAAACATGAATATTCAATACCAAGTAAGCAAGAGTTCGAGCCAATCTGACAAAAGGCATGTGAACGTTACTTTTTCCATTGTTAGTCTATTTCTTTTTTTTTATTTCTACCAAGTCCATTGATAGTAAGCTTCCGTTTGGATTCATAGCCCATCTGAAATGCCAGCTTGTAATATGTATAGTAAGAGCCACAATCCCACCGAGTTTCAATTTCCTATCTCAATTTTTTCGAGCATTATCGTGTTCACGTCATTTTTATCTCAAAAATTAAAAATGTCAATTACTGAAATCCGGTACGATAAATATTATCACGAGGAATATTTTTAAGCCAAAAAAGTTAATTGCGATGCAGTAGTTTTTGAGATATTGAGAACAGAAATTTTTTTCGCAATCGCTGTAGGTATCTCAAAAACTACTGAACCGATTGAGCTGAGATTTGGCTCAGATGTGCTCCCAAACAATATCAATTGTGAACCAAAATTTCAGATGTTTAGCTATCGCTTTAGTGCTTTTTCTGTGAAAATTTATAAAAATCCTCGAATTTTGCACACACATACGGATGTGCGGTCGTGCAGGCATAGGGGAGGGTGGGGTAAAATGGACACTTTAGACTTTTTTTAAATTGTTCATAACTCAAAAACAAATTTATCAATTGAGCTCAGTTTAGGCTCGTCAGAAAGGGAAAGAATTGTTATTTGCATTGAAAAAAAAAATTATTCAATTTCATCAACATTTCAACCCTCATTAACATTTAAAAAAAAGCCAAGTGTCCGTTTTACCCCAACCCCCCCCCCTACATTATCGAAAAACATCATATCTCGACGCTTCATGATATTTTAAATCATTTTCAAGCAAAATTAGAGAATCGAAAAATGGACCGATTGCACACCTTTCATTTGAAAGCAATACACCAAACTTAATTTAATTAATTGAAGATTTGGTTTTGGTGTGCTGAATATATAATTAATATGAAATATAAATATCATATGTAATATAATATGAAATATACATTTCATATTAATTTTATATTTATTTATATCTTTATATGTTATATTGATTTCATCACGTTCTCGTCGTGAATTCTGGGTATCGCAAAGAGCTGGTAAGGCTGAAATTTTAATGCCTTGGGTTTGTACTCATTAATTTATATAAAAAAAGAATGTTATGAAATGGGAGGTTCCGGTCATTTACCTGATCATCGATATCATTATGTGGGATGTCGCAGTTTTTCGTGGCCCTGATTTTACCCTGAGGTCAGGTTGCCTGAACCCAGTTTGATCGGATTTGAATCCGCTCAATCTGATCTCAATGTTAATAACCCTTCTCCAAGAATCGATTTTTCAATATCAAATGAGGGGGGGGGGGGTATATACCAGTATATAGGAAAATATGAAATTTATACACAACATATCGTGAGTGTACCAAGTTTCCATCCATTCATCAATGTTATTATTATCACGTTTATTATCATTTGATGATGTAAATAAAAATTAACTGAAAAAATATTATTCTTCGGAGCATACGGGAAAATCATAAATAATTCCAAAGTTACGAATACTGATTCATGTAGGCAATGTGAAGTCCTCCCAGTATAGTAACGTGATAGTCTAGTAGTTAGGGCATAGGATTAGTAATCGTACACGGAGAGAAATGTCCAGTAAAAATTGCGGAACTCACAATTCGCTTACCGATTACGGAATCGACTCAGAAAATTTTAGAGACGGTATCGTAATTTTTCACAGGAGATTCAAATAAAAATTACGGAACGCTCCGTGAAAAATTCCGTGACAGTTCCGTAAAATTTCCTACAACCACATTTCGCTCCAGAATTACGGAAAAAAAACGTAATTTTTATTGAATATTTCTCTCCGTGTAGGATCCCCGGTTTGATCCCCGGCGTCGGTAAGAATAATAACGTTTTTTGAGCGGTAATTGCATTAGGAATTCATTCAGAGAAGCGATTGACAGTGAAAAAACTAGGTTATCTTTTGTTTTGAATTAATCATTGTAATTATTATTGATAGCGGCAGACAGGTTGTCCGGTTCATATGCATTTGGCTTGATCAAGTTCAAATCAATTCGCCCTGATCAAATCCACATTGGTCACAGGCATTACATGTTTGATCAAGTCCCGATCCGTCAAGTTGATCAAAACCGGATCCGCGGTCAGGTCTGACCTCATCCGGACTTAATCAGGGCCTAACCGAAATTTCCACTCGGGATATTTATTGATTACCAATTGAATTTAAATTTAATAAAGCAGATCATTGCATTCGGGATCGATCGCAAAATTTCTTTTCATACTCAACAAATATTTTTTCATGGCATTGACACAAATATTGAGGATTGGTCTACCTGCGTGGGAGGTGAGAGAGAATTCGGAGATGAAAACTGTTGATTTAGACGTTGGCCGCATTTCGTCGTCTATATCTCGTGTTGACGGTGAATTTAAAAAAATCTGAAATTAGGTATCATGGACAATGTTTGTTTATTTTTATTTGTAATGGAATTCTTCACGAGTTCATGGAAGAAAGCGAGCCTTAAAGGCCTTCGGACAATGAGGAATATTTTATAATATGATCATTATTGTTATTGTTGAGAGGGATTTTAAGGAGGTCTGTAATGGAAATAGTCATCTATAATTGGTCTAGAGAAAGATGACTCATGATAATTTTTGAATCTCGTCTGGAGGGGATTTTTGCCTCTTATTACTTAATTTCCTTTACCCTTCTGCATCAACTTGTGAAAATAAAAATTCTTCACCATTGATTTTCATCGCGTGTTCTTCGATTATAAAAGATTTAAAGCTCCACTCGACCTTGCCATTTCCTACGTCATTGCGGGATGAAAAACGAAAACAAAAATATAAGGAAGGGAAAGGAAAATTAGTAAGGAAAAACAATGAATTGGTGCATTATTCGCCGTGATATTTATTGAAGGTCATCACCATCAATCTTTGTCAAAATTATAATTTGTTATTGTTTAGCAGATATTGATAAATCATTTTTTTCCGAAGAATGGAATTTTTTGTGGAGAATTAAAATTTTTCCGAAAGACTCAAGTTCTGCGACGAACTCAAATTTTTTCCACAGCTAGGCGACAGCGGATCACAGTGGAACGTTTTTGATGCCCTTCAATTTCCTAAAAATTTCTACAGAATCATCAGTACACAATGTCTCCATCATTCAGAAGCATAAAAAATAGTGGACGTGTGCAACCTTAACACGATTCTATTTCTCTCGATGCATCAGACCGTGGGGGCACAATGACGTAATATTTCCCGCTCCCTACAAAAAAAAACTAATGAGCGAAAGAGATCACCAATGAGGGGGTGGGATTCTCTACAGGCGGGAAAAAATACAGCGTTGGGCATATGTAGAGGAGTTGGACCGCGTACCAAAAGTCTCTCACGTTGATTTTCAAGACAGAACCGTACGAACTTCCACCGCGGCAACGTCAACTGTTTAAGCGGGTCTATTGCTCACTTGGATTAACTACAGGAATATTTCTTTCGAGATTGAGTACTAACTTAACGAAGCGAACATGGTTTACGAAAGCGATTTCTATACGACCCGACGACCCTACACGCGGCCCATTTCTTCTCACTACACCATCACGGTTAGTAATGTTTTGTTGAGAGTGATTTAGTTTTTCATAATCTTAGGTTTTTCGAGGTCTAATGAGATTAATTGGACCGTGTGTACGCAATTGCTACTAATTCCCCATTTTCCCAGTTCATTTTCATTATTAATTATTTATTACACATTACATATATATGTATTTGAAAATGCGAGTCAAAGTTTCGGATTATTTTATTCTGGTAACAGTAATGATCGAGTTTAATACTATTAAGAAATTTTGGTTTCTCAATAAGGAGTGATTTTACGGAGGTATTTCGTTCAATCCTTTTTGTAGGAAATTGAATATTCAACAAGAAATTTTATTTCAAGTTTTTCACTGAACTCATTAGTTATCGATATAATTCGAGTTAAAATAAAATGTGAAAAATTGATTTTCGAAGTGAAACGCCAGTTATTGGCTTGACATCGTCTAATATTTTTTCATTTACCTTAGAAACGAATAGTTTCAGGAGGAAATATTATCAGACCTTTTTCGTAGAAAATTTAATTTTACACGAAAAATCATTTTGGCATTTTGCTCTGAGGTTACTAGTTATCGAGATAATCTAAAACAAATAATAAACTATTAAAAAACTGCTTCTTATACAAAACGAAAAAATTGATTACTTCACTATTCTCTTTCAATGATTTGATTAGATTTTATCAATGAATGCTCAATGATCTCAAAATGTCAGTAACAAACAGCCATGCACGCAATGACAATCAGCTTTCCGCTTGAATTTTTCTAAGACTTCTACATGTATAGCTTGACCGGAGGATCGTAATGGCGTTCTCGCAAATCGAATTATTTACCTGACAAATAAATACAGCGAAACATCGACTCTGCAGTGTTCAATGTTACTCACAAAAAAAACATTACGTTTACGTTCCGTTCATCAACAGATTAAACTATTTCCAGATAAAATTGTAACAGTAATCAAGTAATAAAACTAGTCTGTTGGTGGATGGATTCGGAAATGTTTCGTAAAAGTCTCAACTTCCACACTTTACTCCGACCACTACTACTTTCATTGTGTCACTCCAATAATCTTTGGTTCTTTCTTATTCTGCATTGAAAATAAAACGTGTACTCGGTGTCTCACACGGGTTAATGATTGTTATTTATTTCTCACATGAAATAAAACATTATAGATGCATCGTTTTGTCGAAACCCCCGTCTCTCATAATAATTACCAAAAGGAAATTGTTTTCACATTTAAATTCAATAGTGAAGCGGAGGAAATTAGTTTAGTTTTTTGTGAATATCTTGAAATCTATCCAAGATAACGTAATCCCCATTCAACATTTTTTATAGAGAAAAACAAGAGCTGCAAAGAGACTTTCAGCCGTCAAATGAACTTGATACATTTCATTGTTCAGCTTCACTACTGACTTTATTTTCATTCAAGATTTCGAAATCTATCAGAGCTAGCAAAATAGATTTTTCGTGGCTCTCGTTTTTCTCCATGAAAAATATTTTAGTGAATATTTCAACAAATTCAATAGATTTTGAGATCCAACAAAAATAAACTAGTGGAACCGACTCCCCACCTCTGAACTGATATTTACCTACATTCATGTTTACAAATAATTCCTTTATATTAAGGAATAAAGATATTCTTTGTGTAACGAAATCCCGATGTCATCCCGGGTCCTGTATGACAAGTTTTCTGTGTTTTTCATGTTCATGAAGTGAATATTCTCCTCAAATGGAAAAACCTAGTGAAATTTTTTACAAAAATATGAAATTACGGGGTTTATCATAATCTGTATGCGTAATATTTGGCACGGAATTAGCGTGTAACAATCTGCACGTGCCTTCACACAGGACATCAACGATACTTGGCGCTATGCCTCGAACGTTTACAATTTATTTTTACGTATTAAAAAATCCAACGCCAAGTTAGAGTTGCGAATTCCATATTTTTTCCTTGCACAATCAGTTGGAGAGCTAAAAAATTCGCCATGTGTTCGTGATTAGCGTAAAGAATGTGTGTGTAAAGGGGATGTGTGTGAACTAGAGTTAAAAAATCAAAGTGAGTATTAATAGCAGAACTAGAGGGCAGTGGGGTCACAGTTACGACTATTCCGAGCTACAGGGCCATTTTCCGGGACTGTGAAATGTTTATACTTAGAAAACAAACACGAAAAAAAATGTACTCAAATTTATGTAGCGTACAAGTAAAAAATAGCGAAATGACTTCCGAAAAATTGCGCAAAGAAAACATTTCCTTTGACACTTTCGGTGATCAGAAAACCATTAAAGTTTCACGCGAAGTAAAAGAGAATTTATCGTTATGTCTCAGAAGTTTTCATATGTGGACGACAAATTTTTCGATCGTCAAAATTTGATATTTAGATTTTTTAGTTGGAGCAAAAAGGCTCTTCTTTTTTTGCATATATGTGTATATTGGAAGAATTTCCGTCTCAAACAAAAAATTGTACATAGAACTTGCATTAAATGTACATGAGTCAGAAGTGTAGATTGACAGGTTGAAATGGAATAAATCTCGTCGACAATTTATTCGCAAAACTCATTTTTCCGCGTAATCATTTGAACGTATGGTGAAGGGGAATAGTGGGAGGGCGTCGGTCACGTAGTAGCGTCGGTGTTGCGTTACGCTGCCCTAATTTAGCCTCGCGGCGTCCCGACGCTCGTTTATCCCCCACCGTTTGTGGATGCAAGCGTGTGTTTCATATCTACGTCACGGTAAATTCATGCACGTACATCCCAACATTCTTCATCAGTAAATATATTCGTTAGATTCTAATGATTAACGTCATCAGCGTCAGATTGTAAATCAAAAAAGGGGGAATGGGGAGTTTCGGATTGGAGAGTGTGAATGTCAGTTTTGTTTTCTCGTGAAATGAACAAACAAAGAATGATCAATCATCGATTAGACTTTCCAATCGATAGGTATGACTAATCCGTCAATACTTGATAGAATTCCAACGTCAGTGGTACGTCAACGGTATGAGCAATACCGATGGACAAATATTTTGGCAAAGACCCCGGTAGTTCCGGATATAAAACGAGTATGAGGCATGAGCCTGTGTAACTTATTTATTTTTCTAATCTTAACTGCTCAACAAAATTATCGCTGGCTAATTTTCATTCATCATTTGAGCTAATTAGTTTGGAATAATTCTAATTCTGGATATGGTCCACTTATGAGATGCGACACCTATGTATGTATTTTTCATGAAATACCGCCCCTATATGTTAAAAAATGTATGTACATGTGCTATAGGATTTTTTTTCTGTAAAACATTGATAACAACTTTTGAGAATCGTCGGAGTACTCGTCTTGCAGGGTTTTCAATAGATTATTTCTTATAGACTCCATGTACAGACTTTCCATCGAATTTGATGTAAGTTATTATTTAAGGTCCGGGTGGATTATCTTTCGAACGTGATGTTGGTTGTTTTTTATTTATTTTGATAATCTGAAATGATCTCCAATTGCTATTCAGTTTTACATAGGTAGCCCTGGAGTCTCCACAAATTATGATTGTACAATCGAAAAAACATTGAAGAAAAAACTAATTATTTTCAAAGAGTGTTTTTGAATAATATTGGAAATAAAGCGAATAGGGAGGAAATTGTAAATTAATAATTTGATGCATCTAATTATTAATTATCTGGTCACAGTAGTCAATGGCTATCAGATCGTTGGTTATCATGATAAATTATCCATTCACTATTTCCTCTCTATCGGCCATATTTTTTAATCTCTATTAAAAACGCCCTTTGAAAAAGTTCTGTTTTTTTTCTACTTTTTTTGATTGTATAATCATAATTTTTCGGGACTCCTGTGTAATATAAAATCCAATGGAAATTGTGATATATTTTAGATTCTGAAGATCTAAAATATATCATAAACAATCGAGAGAAAGTTCGAAAGATTATCCACCCGGGCCTTAAATGGCATTTGGCTCCAGGTTCGTCTGTAGAAGCTACAGTTTTATCTGAAAATTTCTGTAGGCCATAAAGAAGTATGAAGTAATTTTCTACAGATTTTTTTTTCTATTCTAGATTTTTAATAAAATATCATATAAAATACATAGAAGTCCTATAAAATGTATGCCTCCACGATTCCATAGATAATAAAATTATTAGGCGTATTGTATGTGGTATAGGGGAAGAAAAAAAGATGAAAATCTATCAAAAACCTGAAAAATTTAGGAGTAATTCTATCAACTAAATCCTATAGGGTGAAGCCCATATCAATCAATTCTATAAGATGCCATAAAATAATTTTGCTTTGTGAAACGGTTTAACATTGAGAGAAGATATATAGGAATTTTAGACTATAGAACACAATCCCGTGAATGTGAATGAAAAAATCTATAGATTGTTTTTCATGCAATGAACAAAAATCTACGAATAATTGTGAAAAGAGCAAGCTCTGGGGTAACAAAAATTTTCCGAATCACCAACATCTGCCCTCTTTCTAAATATCTTATGCGTGCCAGTGGAGGTTGTGGTGTGGAAGTGGAAGGCTATCGGATATTAATATCGCTGCTGAGAACGCCGTCATGATCCAGAGAAGCCCGAAATTCCCGAAACTGCCTAAACTCTTCCAAAATAAAATAACTTTCTAGGAACGTGAAATGTTCCCGTGGGAGAAGGTACCCTTCGTACCCCGGCCATCATTGGTACCGGAGCCGTTCACTGTTTGGGGCAGGAAGAAGCAGAATCCTGAGAAGGAATTCTATCAGTATGTTACGATCACAGATAACGAGGGTATTCGTGGAAGAAGTGCTGCCAAGGATGATCATACAAGGCAATTAATCAGAGGTGGTACTGTGTCCAAAGTTGGATTGGATGCAGCTGCTGAATTGGCAGCTAGAGGTCATGTTTTTGAAAGGGGTGTCTTATCGAGGCAACCTGGAGCCAACAGACACGCCATTACACCTGCCACTGGGCGGACTAAAATTCTCATGGCACTGCAGAAGCCATCTTGGTACAGATTCTAAAAAAATATGTGACAATATCATTTTTTTTAGATTTTTCTGGTGAATAAAGAGGAGGTTGATGACTTCGGATTTATCGTGTCAATATTTAACCCCTTCACTTGTTTGTTATTGAGAATATGGGACATAGTATACGACTTTACCGAGATAATTATAATGCCGATGGCTTTAGACCCCAGGGCTCCACTGCTCGTTTTCAACGCAAAAATAACACGTAGAAAACTGTAAAAATTGTGGCTTCATCTAGGAGAAAAGCCTTTCCATGAGAATCATTTTGTTATATATCCATAAAGAATGCAATATTTTTTTCAATTGTTCTGGCGAATATAACCGTTGTATATAGTGAAATGGTGTACACATGGGCTATGGAAATTTCCATTGAAAAAATCTATAGAGTCGCCATAGAATTTGCAGTCAAAATTGTGGGGTACACTCGAGTCGTGTAGCGCGAGTGATTCTTCTAGCATGCAGACAACCTTGAGGGAAATACCCGATTAATTTTGAAACTCGGGCGGTACACGTATGAAAAAATTCAATAGAAAACCTAGCGAATTCGTTAGAAAATTCTATCGGAATTCTATAGGAAGTCTATGGGGTTTCTATAGGATTTCTATTGGAATTCTATTGAAAAATTCTATTTGTTTTTTGAAAAAGTCAATAGATTTCAAATTTCTGTTTGAATTTTTTTTTAAGATTTTTTCTATAAGAATTCTTGGGCATCAATTTTCCAATTTTTTTCCACTGGGATTCTGTAATGCAAAACAAAACAAAATCCAGTGGGAAAAACGTAGAAAATTTGAGTTCAATAATTTTAATAGAAAAAATCTAAGAGAAAAATTCACACAGAAATTTGAAATCTATTGACTTTTTCTTATTGAATATCCAATAGAATCAGCGTAAAAAACAAATAGAATTTTTCAATAAAATTCCAATCGAAATCCTATAAAAACCCCATACAATTCCTATAGCATTCCAATAGAATATTCTAGCGAATTCGCTAGGTTTTCTATCGATTTTTTGCATGCGTGTATACGGGAGATAATTTTTCCATCTAAATTTCAGCTAAAAGAGCTGCATCGTAAGATGAAATTATCAGATGAGGGATGGGACGCTTCAGTACGATTCGTAAGACCTTTTGTTTTTTTATAGACAAGCAACATGAATAGTACATTAGAGTATAAGGGCACAAATTTCGTTTATGTCCGAGTGGTCTATACTATTTTATGCCACATCGTGCAGAAGTCGAGTCTGAAGCACGCTGCGCGAAGCGCAGCGTTGCGATAAACTCGACTTATTGCACGGCGTGCCATAATAGTATATTTCGTAACGAGTGCTAAAAAACATTTTTTCACGAGTTACGAACAATATTTTTCATCACAAAGTGGCGAAAATTGGACTTTTAGGCACGCGGAGCGTGCCGAAAAGTTCACTTTTCGTCATAGCGTGATGAAAAGATTATTATTTGAATACCGTGAAGGCTATACAAAATAAAATCGAATGGTGCAATGATATTGGCTGGAATTTGGACTAGAAAATTACCTATAGAAACTATTATCGTTCAATGGAAATATTACAAGATGTATAGGCATTTTAGAGACACTATAGGAATTACAACAATCATTGTCTATAGACTTTCGAAATTTTCTATACCATCTCAATTTGTTACAAAACATTCTGTAGAAAATGTAGAAATATGATTAAAAGTTCCGTAGACGGGAGATTCTCTTAATTCTGTAGAAAATATGGATAGACATGATCTGTAGAATTACTACATGATTTTCTGTAGATTCTCTAGATTCCGTTAAGTATAGTTTTAAAGAAAATTGTATCGAAATCCCGTTCTATATTCTATAGAGGCCAATTTTTTAACACTCTATTAAGGGGAGATTATTATGAGTTTTAAAAGTCGTGGACTATTAGAATGCGATTGCTCATACATTGAAGATCGATTATATATATCCAAAAATGAATAATTAATGCAAAAAAATGATTGTTTATTGTTCGCTTTACCGGTAGACGTTTCAAATTTTAAAAATAGTTCAGGGCCTCCAATTTTTTAACTGCAGAGGTTTCTTTTTTTCAAAGTTTTTGGAAAAATGTGTACAATAACAATTACGAATTAATTTTCGTGAAATTCAACTCCTACACAGCTAATTTAGTTTTTTTTTCAATAAAAAATTGCACCATTCGTGGAAAACAGCCCGAAAAATGTTTCTAAAAGAATTGACACTATATTTTTAATATTTTAAGGATAATTTTTCTGCCTATTTTACATGAATGGCGCAAATTTTTATCTTAAACATAACGAAATTAGCTGTGTAGGAGTCGAATTTCAAAGAACTAATTTATAATTATTATTCCATACTATTTTTCAAAAAATTTGAAAAAAAACCCTGTAGCTAAAAAATTGCAGGCCCTGGACTATTTTTAACATTTTTAGCGTGTGCGGGGCAAACGAACAATAAACAACTAATTTTTTTGCACACGTTTTTAGACATATATAATCGATCTTCAATGTATGAGAAACCTCACTCCAATCGCCCGTGACTTTTAAAACTCATAGTAGTCTCCCCTTAAAGATGTAGAAATTCTGTAGAGCAAAGATTCAGTCAATCCTAAAAAAATCCAATACGCATGATCTATCGAATAGTCCCTAACCAATTTTCTAAACGTTCCCGGATAAAAAATATTTCATTGAAGTCTCAAAATTAATATAAATTGAAAACAAATCATGCAAGTTCTTTAGGACGGATGAGAGAGAATGAACAAGTTTATTTGAAATAGATACCGTCACGAAAGATAATCATTCTAAAAATAATTATTATTCATCGTTAAAAAATTTGGCCGATGAGACACCGAGTAACATTTATTAAGTAATTTCCCAAGGATAATAAATCAACGGACTCCTTTTTTTCCCCTCTCACTGTTAATAATTTTATGTCAAGGGGATGCTCGCCAAGAGCATTATTGCCCAACAACTCCTCGTCGACATTGTTCCGAATATTTTCACCAAGGGCAGATTATTATTAAATCCATTATCAAATATTATTTTACGTTCTTGGCACTACGTTATTTTTTTTATAAGAGGATCACTCCTACGAGATGGCGTTGCGAGTTTTACCTTACTACTATGGTGGGAGGGAAAGGAAGCTTCCGTGAGGTGTCGAGTCGGACAAAAGTTTAGATGCTGAACACACCCACACACTCTCTTTAAAAATTTGGCATCTTCATTCAGTGACATTCTTTGCAAATGAATGGAGATGACAAGCGTTTTGCCGAGAGAGGAAATTCCGATACGATTTTATTGATGGATTATTCAAGATTAGCATCATTCAGTCATTCGAATGAAGGAATTCAATGTATTGTGACATAAATGATTGAATAGATATTTTTTCATGCAATTGAATAAAAAAAGTGAAGAGGAAATTTCTTTTTTTTTATTTTTAAGATATTTTTTTTGTTCAATAATCTTACTCCACTTTTTTCTTTATTACTTGAGAAGATTTCTCTTCACTGAATAGAGAATGTATTGCGAAATAGAGGATTTATAATTTGCGACGTTAATAGAGAGGAAATCTTGAAGGAAAAATGAAATATTCTCGTGGATGTTTTTGCCTTGATTAATGCTCGGAATTATATATGAACTTGCAGTTTTCGGGGTATAATCTTTGCGTGGGTGATAAAAAGTTCGGGAGGAGATTAAATGTCAGGGGTTGGGGATATTTATGTCTTGTCAGGGGAACTTCAGAGGGTACTTCGAGGGTATAAAGACCTCGATGAAAAATCTGTGAAGAATTGACTCAGGATTAGGTTGATATTTTTATTTGGACAGAATATAAAGGTGAAATATGTGAAGGGAATTTTATTTGGAATGAATGAATAGGATATTTTGGTCTTGGGGGGAGGGAAGGGGGGGGGGTATAACATAATCGATATTAGACACTCTCTCTGCTTCTGCATTTGGAGAAGAAGAAAATTACACGGATTGAATATCTTTCTCGCATTTTAGGAATGAAGTGGAAAAGGACAAGATGAGTTGAATTGAGTTTTTGACGAGTTTTTTATGAACATTTCGAAATCTAAACGATGTAGGGAAAATTTTATGAGAACATTTAATGTTTAGGAAGACGAAATTTTCCACTTTTACGTTTCACGTAAAAGCAGATTTTTCGCATTTATTCAAATTGGAATTATCTCTGTGAGATAATCATTTTTTGTTGGAAGTTTAATTCTCTGTTACCAAGATCATGCCTCTCTAATAAGAATTGATTTTGTTATTTTTACAGTCCACATAAAGAATCGACTTTTCCTACTTGGAGAGAAATACATTTTTTATTGCAAATTCCATTCAATGCAAGGAATCTCCATTAGATCTTTCCCGCTCGAACCTTTAGCTTCCGAGATTAACCCTAGGTGGGTCACCATACGAGGGAAGCCCCGCCCTGCATCGTTTTTCTTTAATGACAATTGACTGACTAACCGTAAAAATTCAAAAAAATTTGACTTTATCAATTGAAGTGTCTAAAGAATTATAATATTTTTAAGAACAACATATTATCCAAAATTACCAAAGAAAACAAATGATTTTGAACAGATGAATTATGTTTTCCCATGTTAATCGAAATTAGTCATGACGCGACGTTGCCGGAAACTCGCTAAACACGTCCGGGCACTATAGAGTGAATTCGGCAACGCTGGAGCCTAAATAACACGGCGGGGAATCCCCGCGGAGGGGACCAGACTAGGGTTAATCCACGATTAGCGAAACTATGAAATTCAACTTATCAAATTTTCCGAGAAATATCTTCAATTTACCAATTTCCTTCTTGCCTATAATCCTCAAGAAACCCTGAAGACACAACAGCCCCGCCTGTGCCTCAGTGCCGATCACAAGAGCTAAAAAAACAGTATCCGTGCAAAAAACTCAAGCGCACCCTAAAAAGGACAAAAGGTTCTCCAATTGTTATCCTTGTCTCCCCCGTATCTAGACACCCCGGCATTACGTCGTCCGTGACTATCCCGACGTTGGAGTGAGATCAGCGCAGGAGCAGTACAGCTACAGTTACACCAACACCTCATCATCGTCCGATCCACGTGGTAGACCACAGACACGTACGGAGCAGTCCACTTATAAGCGCGAGACTGGTCCCTATGGTACATACTCGACTGAAAGGTCCACGCGTTCAACGGGGGGTCCCGGTGGTTATCACTCATCCTACGATAGCCACACCTCTGGACGTCTCCCTGGGGGCACAACCTACCGTCACTACTCTTATCGCGTTTAAAAAGGGAATTACATCCCCTATCGATACAGAAAAAATACATGTTAGAAATTAAGATTGTCCTTAAGAGCCTGATGAGACAGAATCAAAAGCTTGATGATAGATTTCTATGTGCAAAAAAAATCAGCCCTTATTATTGAAATGTTATGGTAGGCCAATTCCTGAACGACCTCATGTCACGTTAAACCTACAAATTACAGACGGCTGCTATTGAGTTTTTGTTACAAAATCTTAGAGTGGATAAAATGTAGTTCTATGATCTGTACATGTTAAACTTTCTATAGAACGCTCTATAGAAAATATATGAATCCTATGGGAAATTCTGCAAGCATGATCGTTCGGGTTCATGTCTAAAAAACATCCGTTAAAAAAACTTTGAACAACCTGAACTTTAAAAAAGTTGAAAAAAACTTTCAAACTGTTAACGCATAAAGAGAATTGCGAAAAAAAATGGTAAAAAAGTCCACACACATACATACATATATGCATGCATACATACATACAGACACTTTCTAAAAATCGCACATCCAGACTTTTGGGACCATATTTAGTTACCCTGAAACCAAAATTTTGAAACTTAAATTTGAACGTTGATAAAGCTCACATTCGGGTGCAAAAATATAATAAAACCGAACGAATCACAATTCAAAACATTGTATCCAGAATAAACAGCATCAAGTCTTGATTCCAAATGATTTGACATAAATTCATATGCACAAACAAACAGCACTCTGAAATTCCGACCACAAACACAGATTTTACAAAAGACAAAATAACCGAAAGGTTTTATTGACGGAAGTTCAATTTGACAAAAGTTTAACTAACCAAAAGTTCACTTTCCTAAGTTGAATTTAACCAGGTTTTTTTAACGTAGTTTTTTCGACGTACTCCGGATCATTAGGATCATGAAAATATTGTTACGGAACCAATAGTTTTCTACAAAATGTATAGAACGCAGAGCATCCAGTTCCCAGTTCTTCTTTCTAATTCTTTCTAGTTCTTCTTTCTAATTTATATTTCCGATGAAAGATTTTATAAAAGACATAGGTACTTTATAGAACCGAGATTTCAGAAATTTTATGGAAAAACTAGGGGTCATATTCTACAGGATCGCTATAGGATTTTCCATATATTTTATAGAGTCGCTATGGAATTTTTTTCCACCTTCTGTCTCTCCAGGTTGACAATGATATTTTTCATTAGAACTTTACGCTCGTTTTTGTTGTGAAACTCTGCTTTATATTTTGGAATATTAAGTTTCATTAATTGTCTATTGCGATTAGATATGTCAGTTCTTCTTGAATTGTGTTTATTTTGGTAATGGCACAGAGAAAATTGATAGAGCTTTCTTGTCCAAGTGATTTTGTTGGGAAATGGCTCGGAATATGGGGAGAAATGGTCCAAGAAAAAAGGATTCGATAAGCTCGACAATTTTTTATGGAACACGTTCTTGTATCCCGAGGATTCACGTACATATTGACGTATGAAAAATTCATAAACGTCTTACACGTGATTTTTAAAATGATCGTTTCAATCGAACATTTTATTTTCTCTGTGTTAGAGTGATTATCTAGTCAGTTTCCATATTAAAGGAATTTATCATCATTGTCAATAATATAAAATGCTAACTGCTCGTATATATCTGTGACTTAATAAATGAACGTTTTACCCACATTCGAGGATCATTATTCTGTAGATTATTCTGTAGCATATAATAGGCCGGTTGTACTAAGCCCTGTTTACTAAATCAACCCGCAGAATAAATTTGTCACGAATAATTTTATTCCACAGTTGGATGATTTTCTTTTACATTCGGCCGTAAATGTCGACTAAATACCTCACAATTAGCGGTATTACTGGCAAATAGTGATAATACATCGATATACCGTGTTTTGTGGTGAAACATCTCCGATAAATTTCCGATCAAGATAAAGCGGCAGATCGGATTTATTTTGATATTTAACTAATGATTTTCTTACTAGGGCTTGGTGCAATGGATCCTATAAACGTCATGTAGAATTGGGAGTGAAGTGGGATTTCCAAACATAAAAAATGAGAATTCGGTTTCTGTGAGACATGAAATATTGCAGAAACTGATGATTTCAGGAGAAAATGTCTTAAGACTGCACACTGTTAGAAATTTTTTGAAATTTTATGAAAGATGTTATAGTAAATCTCATGAGAGTGATATTGAATCGGATTTAGGGAAAAAATGGTTATGAAATTTCAAGTTTTAAGTAGAATTCACGGAAATCCATGAGTTTTCAGTGGGAGTGAAATGGAAATTTGACAACTTGATTGAATTTTCAGTGGAACATGAATATTCAGAAACAAAATTACATCAATTTCCAATTTTTCCCTGAATTTTGGTGATTTTTCTGAATTTTCACCGAATAATTAAACTGAAAAATCAAGTATTTTATTGAATTTCAGATCATTTGAACAGACAATCAATGGAATTTTTGATTTTTCAATGACAAGATTTCCTGAAATTTCAATGGAACTTGAACACGATAAAACTTCGTGGAATTAGGCACGGAAAATCCAGACGAAAATTTTTAACAGTGTTTGGCTAGAGAAATTAATGAAAAAAAGTATTATATATGATATTTTCTCATAAAACCACTTGTTATTGGAATAATTCCACATTTATAATGATCCGGAAAATCGACTCTTTCGAATTCCCACTTCACTCTTGAATTAGCAGTCTGCACGATTGTCGTTAATAGCACGTGGTATCATACCATAAATCATGGAATTGAGTAAATCGATCCAACCTGTCATCACTGATCAATTAATCCCCCGCGTTCAACTGGCCAAATGATGAAGGAAGTGATGAAAGAATAAATCAAAATCACCAGGAAAATTCACGTTAAAAGCCTTGAGATAGGCAGGTTGCACGTGTCCAGAATATGAACAAATCACGACGGTCTATGCTCATGTCGAGGAGGACATCATCATTTATCTACTCGAAAAATGGAGGAGACACTTGTTTTATAGATTTATTTAGTTGTCATTAATATTAATATCAATCGTGAGAACGTGTGACACTTCGGAGTACACGAGTTACATTTTATTGCAGAATTAACTAAAATGGTAAATGGGAATACGTAGCATGGTCATATTTAGTTCATACATGACAGTTCTTTTTTGAATTTTTATCGTAATTTTTCTAGTCTTTCCCTGTAATCTCATCCATCGAAAACTCACCTTCCACATTTCAAATAGTTATTATCAATGACACTAAACGGTCATTTGAGATAGAGATGCGCTGGGATGTTCACGTTGATGTAATTTTTCGTAGGAAAGATAAATTTTCACTCATTCTTCAGGATAGTGTTATGACCATATTACTTTAAGACAAAGATGGGAAATGATGAGATGCTAACATAATATATGCTTTATTTTCTCTATATACGCTGCGCTTAATTTGCCCTGTCGCCTTCGTTGCCCTTCTCTTTTATTTTTGGTGAGTGGGTGGGTTCAACTTGAATTAACAACTTGGTAACTCCATCATAAATATGGGAATTCAATGAATAAACAACAGAATCCTGGGGGCATCATCCGACCGATTACACCAATCCAGCAAACGCAGGTCAGCTTTTAAGCCATTACTTTTTTTTTATTTAAGACTATTATTGCATAATTATCTGCTAGTGAGACAAAGTCCCATCAATCGCATTTAATCTCAATCCAACAACCAAGTAATTATAAGGGAAAATCCCAAAAGTCTTTTCTGGTAGAATTCGAAATTTTGTTATGATTTGCGATAACAAATGTCTCGTGACATTTTCCATTAAAATCACAGGTTATTGAGATAATTCGAAATTTAACGAGATATAAAAAATTTGTTCGAATGAGAATTATTCAAAACCATGAAACGAATGATGATTTGACTTTTTTTCACTTTCATAAATGTAAAAAATTTGACGCTTTTCCGCTCGCATCGCCCTCATCATCATGATCATCATCATTGAAGCCTAATCAACCCGAAAGGAGAGCAATCTCGATTAACCTTCAAGTATCTCACCGGAATGCTCCACTCAGCATCTCCAAAGTCCCTCTCAAACGAATGTTTCACAGTCGAACGTACATCCAAGAGTGTCCTAACAAATTCTCAATTCATCGGCAAAGGGAATCGCCCATCCTCTTTACATGACAAACTTCGAAGGCGACTCAGCTTCCTTCGCTTTTGGGTGACTCCAGCAACTCTAGCAAGATTATTCAAATCAATTGAAATGGAACCCACGCTTGGAGGACTAACAATGGCTAATTATCAGCACTGAGAGAATCAATCGTCACTGAATATCTTTGATTAATTACAAGTTGATGAAACGCGATGAAAATGAAAATATAGAACATAATGGACTTCAACACCTAAGAACCAGTGAATCACATTATGATATATTCTTTACCAAAAACGATAGGGAGTAGTTCAACCCAGATATTTTGGAATATCCCAAATAACATCACAACTCTCAATATTTAAAAAATTATTGCACACGAATCATTAGGCACTAATAGAGATCATGTATCCATCAAATACCAAGTGTCAAATGATGACCCAAATATATTTCTCGACTATAACAAAAATGAATGTTAATATTCAGGGAAATACTATTTCACCGAGTGAATTTTTTTATTAACGCTTAAATTAGTGATGATATGAGACGCGAGAGAAACGGGACGTGACGCGAAAAAATCTCTTAATTCTCGTCGAGACGAGAGAAGAAATTGCTCTTGCATTTCGATACGAGACGAGAAAATCCCTTATAATTGTATCTTCTCGTCTCGTCTCGTCTCGCGGAATCACTGGCTCAAATCAATAAATTCGATAGTCCTAAGATAATGAACATTTGGTGAACAAATTGAGGGCGAAATTTGTTGTAGGGTAATGTAAACCTTTATAATTAATAAATCAATGATAATTTGGCATTGTCCACTGGAAATTGTTGCACGATAGTACACACAGGTTTTAATGATGATTCGATTGAGAAAAAAGTATTAGTACAACAGATTGATATGAAAATTTAATAAAATAAATTGTGATGTGCTGTGATCTCTCGGTGCTATTGCTTATCGAGGAACAATTGTCATTAAAAATGTGATAAACTAGGCACTCAACCATCTGCCCCACACAATCCCCTACATTGGTCACAAGAGGCTGGTCCATGTGATCCATACACCTTATCCAGTTATTCACTACACTCGTCAAGTGCCAGTGCCGATTAGAATTTACTCCCGAGTCAGACCGAGTGTTATTGCTGCTGAACTACAGAGGATACGGGATTTGCCGAGACCCTCCAGTGTTTCGTACGTGTCGAGGTACCTCAACTCCAGAGACAACATCGTAAGTTACCATTGAAAGCTCAATTACGTCAGCGAAATATCGGAGTTAGGAATAGAGAATTAATACATGATTTACTTTATTAATTGTATATTGTTGAACAGACTTTATCGCGAGCGGAAATTGCGTCACTTTGTCGATCATTAGATGATTATAGTTTATCATAATTGATGACAACGAGTTAGAGATGTTCTTGAATATAATTTTTATGTATTTTCACAGCTGTTCGACGATGAAGCGCGAGAAATTCGCGCTAGGGCGGATTCGCTTCTGCGAAAAATCCACGTTTTTGTACCGAGACCATTATCAAGGTAATTGATATCGTCATTAATTATTTAATTTATTCTACCTCGCTGATGACCATCACGCGTTGCCTACCATGTATGAAAACATTGTATAGAGATATTCCATAGGACATTGTTATAGAGTGCCATTACATAATAATTATCCGATAAAATTTTCCATCGACGATTCGAATTCTTTGTGTATTCTATGAAAATGTGTGGATAGGAATTAAATTTGTGGATATTGGTTAATTATTCGCTAAAATGAATATGAATTTTAAAATTTTCCCTAGTCATTGAAAAATTAAAAATTCTGTTTTCGTGTTGATCTCGTTTCTTTTTCTCGTTTCACTTTCTTCCATCAAAAGTAGATAATAGAAAGACAATACATTGATTTCCCTTCAGTATTAAAAAAAAAACATTTTAAAATTTTCACGATTGAAAAATCTATTTTTAAATTTTATTTCTGATTTTCCCTCCCTACATTTTCCGTATTTCCTGTTTCTGTGAACGAAATCCGTTCATTTTTTAAGAAGAAAAAAACAATTTGAAAAATTTCGAAAAGACATTCAAAAATAGATTTTTTAATTTGATTGATACTGATTGATAATGATCGATCTCTCTTTGCAATTTCCCTCTTCGGTTACGTGACCCGCCGAAATAGCGCTCTCTACTTGCAGCGCGCGGTGGGTTTGAGAGGGCTGTGTTGCGTCACGCAATTCTTTCCTTGTTCATATCTCGAAATCTGAAGAAGATATGTCAAATTGACAAAAAACAAAAATTATTCTTCATCAAATTCTAAATGATTCGTGATGCAAAAATTTTAGTATATCTTTCATAGTTTGGGCACTAGAATAATTAAATTATTGATAATAGAGTCGCAATGCCTAAAATTGATTGCAAATTATTTACTTGACATTCCGTGATCACAGTTCATTGTTCAAAAGAAGAATTACGCATTAGAACGTGAGTGGTCGATCAGTCAATTTATAGAAGCGCTTCTTTTGGGGTGTCCCGCAGCTCTAATTACCCTTTGAAATTTCTGATATGGCCAGTGTCGAATGGGCCTAATTAAGTAGGTCCTTTTCACACAGCTCAGCTGTCTGTACACTTTTCAACTGGGTTTCTTATGACAACAATATATTTCTTTATCATTTTCTGCATTCACAAATTGATATTTATGCAATATTTTTGTGATGATTGCAGTGATTTTGCAGAAGTCATAGTCCCAGAACGTATGCGCAGCAACGACTACATAAGGCGTCTCCTACAAGGACGCAACAGTGCCAAAAAAGAGGATGAATCGCCAAATTGGTATGATTCACCAGCTCATCGTGAATTCGGCACCGGTCATCTTGCCGCTGTTAGTTACACTGGAGGAAAACCACACTCAAGAAGAAGACCCTACTACAAAGTAGCGGATTTGCGCGCAGCGGATGTGCAGAGTGATGTTAATCTGCTGAGTTATTACGCTAAGAATCGGCAGGCGGCTGCCAGTGCCTGTGAGTACAACAGAACTGACGACGCGACGATACATTCTGACGATTCGACGGGACCAATCAATTTCTTTTGTAGTTTAGTTATGATTTTCAGACGTTGATTAGAACAATTAGAGGAATCATTGAGACCTCATAGCCATTTACATTTTCATTTCAGTTGATAGCCGTTGGAATTTAGTAGTGGAGTTGGAATTGAATTTTTGTTCAATTTTTGTTTTGAATTTGTTATGTTAAAATATACTTTTTCATCACGCTGTGACGAAAAGTGAACTTTTCGGCACGCTCCGCGTGCCTAAAAGTCCAATTTCCGCCACATTGTGATGAAAAATATTGTTCGTAACCCGTGAAAAAATGTTTTTTAGCTCGTTACGAAATATATTATTAGTGGAAAGTTCTTATCACATTTTCTCCTGAAACCACTCGTTACCGAAATTATTTAGAAAATTTTGAAATTCTACCCATAAATTACAAGTTTCCACTCCACTACTGAATCACCATTATTGAGATAAAAATACTGAAAAAAAAGATCATAAATTGTACAAACCGCGGCCTCACGACGCCGACGTGTGTGATGCATTGTCTCGATTTATTTTGAATTTTTTTGTCCGTTTCTTGACATCGTGTTTTTTTATCTTATTGTCTCTACGTTCCTGTCTGAGAATTCTGTTTTTATTTATGTTGTGCTATGATGTATGCAACCCGTGTGTTCTACTTTATTTTCTATTTTTTTTGTCTTCCTGGTGTGATAAGTGAATTTTAGAAGACTTATCCTGGGTAGAAAAATTTCTGTCTTTGGAAGATCTTCCAAAAAACTTCGGCAGAAATCTTCAATAGATTATCTCAAAGAGCTTTCTGGTGACCCCAAAAGATTCTTCAGAAGAGAAAATCTTCTCGAGACAATACTGAAACATCCTCGAAAGCCAACTATTTTTTTCCAGGAAATTTTCCAGAATAAACGTTGGCAGGTCGTCGGAAGACTCATTTTTTTCTGTCAAAAATAGACCAGATGCAGAAGGATGTTCCCAATGGCAACGACTTGAATCTATAGGAGGAGAATTCATTCTTGTGTGTAATCATTCGCAACTGGAATTATTCCGGCGATTAATTCAAGATTAGAGTAGTAGTCTCAACCTCCACGTTTGGATTTTGTGTCTCTCTCTTGACCCTTCATTATTGATCCACATCTATCTTCACATACTGACGGTTTTTTTCACCAGTGGGATTCAAGTTGGGCCATCAATCTCAAATTCACATGTATCTGGGTTATGGTTCATTCAACGCAAGGAAAATGAAGTTGAATTACCAATTTGATCTCTCGAAGTCCCCAGCATCAAAATTTTCTAGCTTGAAAGATTTTCACCTTGAAAATTCCCAGCGTCAAAATTTTCCATCTTCAAAATACTTCCGCGCAATTATTTTTTAAATTCGGAATTTTACCCACTTCAAAATTCCCCACTACAACCTTTTCCACTTCAAAAAATTCCCCGCTTCGATTTTCTGCACTTCAAAACTGCCCTACTTCAGATTTTAAAATGAAAATCGTGAAGTGGAACATCCCAACTGCAAAAACTCGAAGTGGGGAAATTTGAAGTGAGTAATTTTAAAGTGGGAATGTCAAAGTGGGGCATTTTGAAGTATGCCGGTTGTGAAGTGGGCGTATTTTAACGTGGATGGTTTTGAAGTAGGCGGATTCTGAAGTGAGTAAATTCTGAATCAGAAACATTAAGGAGATGGAGAATTTTGAAGGTGGAAAATTTTGATGCTGGGGAACATGTCAAGTTTAGAATTCAACTTCCCGAGTGGAAATTGCTTCAGGCCCATCTGAAGCACGATCAGAACTTGATCAGGTTTTTGTAAGGTTCGACTGATCCGGTGATTCCTGATGAGAACCTAACCAAGTTCTGATCCAGTAGATCAGATCCGAAAAACTACAGGCGGGTTCAGATCAAGTTCTGATCAGGTAGAGATGATCAGATGATGCCTGATAAGAACCTGACCAAGTTTTGATCCAGTAGATCGGATCCGAAAAACTGCACGATGATTCAGATCAAGTTCTGATCAGGTAGGCACGATCTCACTCTGAGGTCGGCTGCCTGACCCCAATTTGATCAAATTCGGATTTGATGTCCCTGATCGGCATTTGAAAGGGGTCAATTGAAGAGAAAATAATCAGATTCAGATCCGCTCCATCTGACATTAATTTTAATAAGTTTTTCGGATAATTTAATTAACTATTATTATACTATTCAAATTAATTTTTATCAACCATTATCAATAATTATTGTCAATCTTCAAAAAGGAGCATTATACTATAATTAAAATAAATTGAATTAAATTAATTTAATTTAATGAATTTAATTTAATTAATCAATTTAATTAACAGCCAGCCCTTCTCAAATGTACAGAAGGGAGGGATGATGATGCCGTAAATACGTATTAGAGGAATATCAAACTTACACGCAAATGATCTTGAGAAAAAAATCACCAGATGGCTATTTATTTATTAGTGTTATTGTAATTATCATTAATGAAATAAATAAGAATTTAATTGAACATATTTAATCTCTGAGAATACACACGCACATCCGCGAAATCAGGAATAATCGTAAATTCAACGAATACCCCGATATAAATCATATAGGCAATGTACAGTTAACTCAATAGAAATAGCACGATAGCATAGTGGTTAGGGCATAGGATTAGTAATCATAGGGTCCCCGGTTCGATCCCCAGCATCGGTAAAAAAATAATAAGCTTTTTCATAGGTAATAACAGTAGAGATTCATTAAGAGAGGCGGTCTACGGTGAAAGAATTGAATTATCTTTTGTTTTGGATTAATTATCATTGATAATTGTTATTGATACTGACATACAGGTCATCCGGTTTTCATACAGTTGACTTGATCAAGTTCGGATCCATTCGTCCTGATCAAATCCGGATTGGTCAGAGGCGTAACATGTCTGATCAAGACCGGATCCGTCAACTTGATCAATACCTGATCAGTGGCAGGTCTAACCTGATCCAAACTTGATCAAGACCTGACCGGAATTTCCACTCGAGTTCATTTTCCTTGCGTTGAATGAGCCATAACCCAGATATGTGTGAATCCAAGATTGATGGCCCAACTTGAATCCTACTGATAAAAGAACCGTCAGTATATGAAGATGGATGTGGATCAATAATGAAGGGTCAAGAGAGAAACACACGATCCAAACGTTGAGGTTGCGACTACTCCCCTGATCTTCAATTGATAACTGGAATAATTCCATTTGCGAATGCTTACACACAAGAATGAATCCTCCTCCTATAGATTCAACTCGTTGCCTTTGGGAATATCCTTCTACATCTTGTCAATTTTTGACAGAGAAAAAAATTACTAGACAATCTTGTGAAGACATAAAAAAGTCGTCTTAATTCTGAAGATGTGTTAACTTTTATTCTGGAAAATTTCCTAGAAAAAAAAGTTGTCTTCCGAAGATCTTCCAACATTTTTTCTGGATTTGGTAGAAAAAAAAGTTGTCTTTCAAAGATCTTTCAGCATTGTCTTCGGAAGATATTTTCTTCTGAAGAATCTTTTGGTGTCACCAGAAAGCTCTTCAAGATAATCTTTTGAAGAGTTCTGCCGAATTTTCTTGGAAGATCTTCCAAAGACAGAAATTATTGTACCCGGGAATTCTCATCCGACAAATTTCAAAACTTTTCGTCTGCAATTCTGTTTTCGCTCAATATTTCGAAATCTATCGGAAATATAGAGCCAAAGTTGAAGGTTTGACAAGAATATCGTCTCTAGTTATATCAATTGTTAATGATATTTTACTAAAATTCATTTACACTCATCGTCACTGTTTTTTTTTCAATTATTTTACATGTGTCTAATGATCTCTAAATGAAACAAAAAACCGGGAATATTCAAGTGGCAGTAAAAATTGAATGGAAAGAACGAAAATCGGGATAAAAATTCAAGTTTAAAGCCCCCGAGTTTTATTCATAATTATGTCTACCTCGGGAGCGCTAAAAATCCAAAGAAAAAAAATCATAAGCGAAAAAAAACATAACACTAAGTCATGATCAGTATGCGAAGGCGCCGAATGACGCGCCCACAAAAAACTGGGAATTGATGAAAATACGCAGAAGGAACAGCAGCCGATATGTTGAACGTTTCAGGCCCTGGATGGAGGGATCGCGTACCTGAGCTTAATGAGGACCCGAGTAAAAAGAAAAAACAACCGACGCAGGACGAGGAGGATGGCCTGCCCGAGCTCGAGGAGGAATAAAATCATTCGTTTTATACCTGATCCAAAACCCCGAAAAATAACGAAAAAAAATCGGTATCACTCCCAATTTAACGTCTCGTGTAAAGATTACTCCGCAGGTTATCAAAACCCTCGTAACCCTCCGGACTATCCCCGACATATCATCTCGCCCCCAACACCAAAAGAACGTAATCTCAACTCGGAATCCTATTCGGTCTTTTTCGGGGGAAATATATTAACACTCCGTTGCTCGCACTATGAGTTTCACGCCATAATTTTTACAACTTTCCGAATAACATTGTTTTAGACTTTTGAAACAATGTGGAGAAAATTGATACCTCATTTTGTGACGGGTAGAAGACCCATCGAAAGATATTTTAAGGAATGATTTTATCAATAATTAAAAATTGTATTTTTCGACTGGAATAAATAGTTATCGGTAATATTTACAATCACAGTGCTTGCGGGATTTCGTCGATGATGCTCCGTGATGCTCGTTGTTTTTTTAAATTTTTTCTGTGGATTTTTTTCAGAGAATTCTAGAAATTGAAACTTTTGCCACCAGAGAAAATCTCTTTAAACGATAAGGATCTTTTTTTCGTGGAAAATTTTCTCTATAGTTTTTCTCTTTTTATAAGAATTTCTCTTTTGGTCCCTGAAAGAAAACGATACAGTGAACTCTCCTTTATCCGCCGACTCCGTAATCTGCACTCACTCCCCTCGAGGCCTGTTGCCCCTCAAAAACCTTCCACCACTCCATATCTATCATGCATCCTTCTCTTTGACGTCATGCACTATGAAAAGCGCAGTGGGTCACAAATGTAAACCACTGCCACGATTCCCCCCACTATTCCCGACCCTTTCCCTCTTCTATTGCTGCTGTAAACTGGACGGGTGGGAGTGTTCCTTTATCTGCGTTTCACATGAAATGACGTCACGATCGAGTCCCGAGGCCTGCGGATAAAGGAGAGTACACTGTATAGGATTCTTTTCTTACAAAATGTTCTAAGGGAGACCGTGGCAATATGAAATTCCATTCTTAAAAAGTTCTTTAGATTTTTGTGTCATATGAAACGTTCTGTAACGTTTCATTCTTTACAGAAAATCCGATCAACTTTTTAACCATAGAAAATTTTAAAGATCTCAGATTTACAGAAATTTCTATAGACCTTTTTTAATGGATTTTCATCTAAATTCATGCTCTTACGCGGCCAACGAAGTGTTAAAAGTGATTTTAAAAAACTTCAAGTGAAACAATCACATTTTTTGCGACTTTTTTTTTAAATCCTCAATGGCCTAAACAAACTAGTAATTAAATACCCATTGGACAAATCTAAACGACTCGATAAAAATTAATCAAAAAAATGTAGAAACGGAATTGAATCGAATGAACCAATAAAGAAATTTATGAACATTTAATTACTCATTTTCACTGATTAATCAGAATATCAATTTAGTTACAAATCTTTCCGACTGAATTTCATATATTGAGGTAAGCTTCTAGTTCACTGGAACTAAAACAGCTTCAGCGACAAAAATGAACCGGCGAGTAATTAAGGCTATTAAACGGCATTAATATCATTTTAATAACTCACTGTCCTAGTACTTTTATTTTCTCTGCACTGTGCATTTGCGCTGTAACACTGGCAAATGATTTGTTAATACTAATTCAACGCTTAGTGCATCTGTGCTTAATTATCATGGTGTTATCCTGATGATGGTACTACTCTGGAACGTTTGTGTTACATGTGTCACCCAGATCCCGATCCTCCGCTCACCGAAAGGGAGCTCAGAAAGGGTTAGTACATCATAATTTTCCTTCCTCGTTTCAATTTATTGATCGGAATGAAGGGATGAATTATCTCTGTCCTACAATATGACAGATAATCATACATTTTTACTAAAATTATTGTTAAAAGATGGGGCAAATGCCCCGCATCATTAGTTACAACTGAAAAAATTACTGCCGAATCATCAAGGGCAGTTCGTTTATCATCAAGACCGGATATATTTAATTATCTTGCGGAAAACACAATTGAGAGAAATATACACTGACAGAAATCAGATATCGTCTTAATGTCACACAACTAATTTCTGGCGCCAAGTATTTTATCTCTTGAGGATAAATTTCTTGGGATGAAAATTTCGGATAATGTGTCAGACAATGTCAGATTGCGGTGAAGTGTTCATGACTTGAACATAAACATTTCATGATAAAGTGAGTATTTCTTGCCACAAGAAATCGGTTTTTTCGTGTCAGAAGATGAGAAAATGACTGAAAATATTAAAAACTGCCATTTAGTGAATCATGAATCGGAGACTTTCATATTGAAGGAATAGAAATTTTATGCTGAGTCCAAAGGGAAACAATATCTTCTTTTCCTTATGTCAAACTATTCTTGTCTTTGAAGGAATATTATCTCATTTCGAAAAAAAACATCATCCTTTCATTCGGTAACTTCCTCTTTAGTCGGATGAGCACTGATTTCTTATCTAAAATTTACCATAAATTGATCAAATATGTATGCAATGTTTTTCTCTTAGTGTAGAGATACTTGTCCCTTCATTCCATCTGCTTTTCCACATATGAAAGAAATGAAATTAAACCCTATGACGGATGAAAGAAATCATGAGTATGAATTTTAGCTCGAGCACTGGCAGAAGACTTCATTGCTTCAGCAGCACCAAGAAGAGGTGAGAGTTTCAATCCTTAGGAATTTACGCATCAAACGCTTCAAACCTGCTGCTATCTTCCCTGAGTGAAAAATTTCTCAGATCATTCAGTAAAACTTGTGATTGTCTGCTCAGCATCACCAGATCCAGAACCTGTGTACAAACCAGACTTGGCGACAGTCTATGAGCCACAAGAGGTAAAAGCACCAGAACCAGTTGTGGAGAAGCAACCAGAGCCAGTCGTTGAGAAAGAACCTGAAGAAATTCAAGCAGAGAAGCCAGAAATCGTAAAAGAAAAGAAAGTGCGGACTACTAGACGAAAATCTGCTAAAGCAGACAAAATTGTGGAGCCAGAGCCAGCACCGGTCGAGGAAGTACCAATAATTTCAGAACCAGAACCAGTTCAAGATGAGATTGCCGTCGCAGAAGCAGAACCAGAACCAGTGCAAGAGGAGCTTGCGGTCGTAGAATCAGAATCAGAACCAGTTCGAGAAGAACTAGAACCAGAACAACAAGTTCTAACAGAATCCCAACCAGAACAACAAGTTCTAACCGAATCCGAACCAGAGCAACAAGCTTTAGTTGAAACAGAGCCAGAACCCCAGGTTCTAAAAGAACCAGAGCCGGAAACAGAAGTAGAGGTAGAAGAGATACTTTCAGAACCTAGAGCTCAAATACCAGAAGCATTTCCTGAAGACCCAGAAGTAGAACCAGAATTAATGGAACAACAACTAGAAAAACCCGTGATCATAGAATCTGAATCTCCTCAAGTCCAGGAGGAATCAGAAATCCCCGAATCACAACAAGAAGTACCTGAACAAATTCAAATGCCAGAGCCAAAAGAGGGAGAAGTTCTTGCAGAATTAGAGGGAGAGGTAGCAGTCGAAGGTGAGCAGCTACCAGATTTGGAGACTGAACCAGCACCAGCTGAAGAAGTCGAAGAAGTTGAAGTTGACGACTACTGGGGAAGTGGTGAAGACAAACAGGAGACTGACGATGAGGGTAAAAAGCGTGGACTTCTTCGTCTCCTTGAAACCGCCATTGGGCCCCAGTCCGAGTGATTTTTCGATGAAACTGAAACATTTCAAAACACAAACTAAAGAATTATTGAACACAGAATATATTTTTCGTCTGTCTGTATTTTCTTTGTTTGTAAAACTCTCCAATACACATCTTGAGTGTTACTTGTTGCACGTTCTCTATGTTTCTATCATCTATTGGATTTATCACCTCCACTTCAATCTCGCTATCTCATCCTGACTGTCATAATGGACTTCTTTTGCACATTAATGCGTTTTTATATCCATTTCTGTGAGATGCGTATGGCAATATCTTGGGGAGATGTTCCAGGAGAAGAGCTTCTATAGACAATTATATAAAGTTATTATGGCTATCGAGAATTCTATACGTCTTTTTTACAAAATTTTTGAGTTTTCCTATAGAAAATCTAGCAGAACATATCTACAAAATCTTATCATACCTTAAGGCATGGAAAACCCGTGGGAACATTGGTGATTTTTTAAAATTTTTTTCTAGTGCTACAACGTAAACTCGATGAGGAAGAATTGAGAAGGCAAGTCGAGGAGCTTAAAAGGCAAGCTGAGGAAGAAAAAAGGAGGCAAGCCGAACAGGCCAGGTAACAATTACCTGGTCTCTTCGATTGCCTCTCTTATACCCGTCATATCTGTGTGCGTCTTGTGTTATCATGTAGATTGGCTGAGGAAAGGTGGAAAGCGGAAATTGAAGAACGCGAGAGGTTGGAGCGGGAGGCGCGTGCGGCGCGACTGAGGGAAATTGAGGAGCAGGAAAAGGCGGAGGCGGAGAGAATAGCTGAAGAGGAGAGGCTTGAAGCTGAGAGGACTCGTGACGCGAGAATTGCCGAGGAACAGAGGTAGGATTTACTGTCATGCCATAAAAATCCATTGCTGATTCTAATCATGAAAATTATTAATCATCAAGACTTGCCGCTGAACTTGAGGAAATCATCGCCAAGGAAGAGGAGGAGCGTTACGCTATTGAAAAGGCATCTGAAGAGGCTCGTAAAAGGCAGGATATTGAGGAGAAACTCGCGGAGATCGTACTCTCTACACCTGATGATTTTGGCGCACCTCGTTCCACCTCCGAAGAATGCCGTTGCCATGACAATACCAAGTCACAGGATCATGAGGAGAGGCCCGACAGCCCTGATGCCGATGAGGACACACATGTACGTCAGCTGAACTAATCTAAATTCGACTAGAGTAGACTAGACCCGGGACGGACAAAGTCCAGGTAGCTCGAAGCTACTGCAATAAAACCAATTAGGAAGCGCTATAAAGTTTACATCCCTTCCAATCCCTTCTAGGGGTTCGAGTACGATCATAGTGGGGGTAACGAAGCGAGTGGACTGGGGATAGCTGCATGAAGAGACATTTTGTTCTTTTTGAAATTAATTTCATGTTATTCAAGAGTAAACTACTGAGTTCTAAGACTAAACTACTATAAGGCTGAGTCAGTTGGAGGGGGCCCCATAAAGGGGGTCATAAAAGTTCTACGCCCGGTACAAAGGGGCCAATCTATTGTAACCGAGCTAATTGCGTTTGGGAACTACGATCACTCGATGGGCGCTCTGTGCCCTTCTCTGAACTAGACCACGGCCAGGCAAAGTCTGCTCTCGGAGCAAATCGTGCTCCCGACCTCAACTAGTGTGTTTCAATGGAATGAATAGAGCTCATTGTATCGGGCGATGGGCCTTTACGACCCGGATCATGAAGGGCCATGCCCTCTGCTTGACTCAGTCCATTCAGCCCAGCACAAAGTGGGGGTAACACTACTGGAAAGGACGAATGTACGGTAGAATTAAAAAATTTAAATTTCTTCTTTTTGACATGACGTTTTCATTTACTTTAAAAATTGTAGTTTGAAATAAAATATAAAAAAAGTAATTCCAGTACCGAGGAAATGACCGCAGAAAGTCATATGCATTTACTTATTCCTACCAACAAAGATCAATTAGAAGACGGACGATATGTTTGATTTTTTTTTTAATAAAATTGAAAAATTCAACTATTTCAATAGAAATTCAATCAAACTTTTTTGAGAGAATGCGAGATGTTTCTATTGAATATTCTTGTGTAATGTGGATATGGAAAGACATGTCATAACCAATTAATTGCATAAAATAGCAAAATAATTTTTATGGAGTTTTTACCGGATTATTATATTCTTCATTTACCACTTGGGGTGCTCTTCATGGAACGCTCCCCACTATACTGACTCTGCGGCCCCCACTGCTACCCTCTCTATCATCGTACTAGGATCCCTATAATTGGAAGGGCCATAAACTTTATGGGGTACCTAATGCATGTTTATGAGGTTACTCCAAGCTATCTGGACTTTGCCCATCTCTAGTCACTAGACTGAAGTAATCTCTAGTCTAAACTAGTCCATCTGTTGAGGACTATTCAATTCTTGGTTTCAGGTGGAAGAAGAAGCTAACTGTTTGTCGACAGATCACGATGACTTGAGCGATTGTCATCCGTATGATGGGGAACACGAGGGTTTCAATAGTGTTCCAGTCTTAGAGGTACCTATCGACCACACCCCTAAGATTGAAGAAATCACAGATGATGAGGATGCGTAATGAGTAGATATCAGGGGTGTTTTTTATTTGCTAAACCTCCCTCGACATTTGATTCTTAATTTGATTTGGGTATTTGAGGAGATGACAAAGAAAACGATGTATATGCAGTATGAGTAATAAGTGCGCGTGGTACACCCAGAGAAATTGTTTATTATACCTACTAAAACTTTTATCTGAACTTAAACTTTGTTTCTATTTACGGTTTCAAATTTGGGAAAATATTACCTTAATTCATACAAATATTTTAATAGCTAGAAATAAATAAAACATCGTAAATTGTAGAAGAAACCGTTATTTCATTTGAAAAAAGGATTTATTTGAAATTAATTAATTAATCTTTAGGGTGTATACAAACTAGTAAATGTTGTATGCAAATTGTTTTCTGAGTGATGGCTTCTCGTTTTTTTAATCATCCAGTTGAATAATAGAATAATTATTTGAGTGTTCTGCAATGATTATGAGTGGGCCAATTGTTTCTGTAATTTTTTATTACTCGGGCAACGGAAAAATCGAGGCTATCGATTTTTGTCAGTTTGTCGTCAAATTGTGAATCATTTTTAACAGATTGTATAAAATGATATGAGAGGAATATTATTATTTCGATGTTTAAGTGGTTAATGATTACATTTGGATTGCATGGTTGCGTTGATAATCTTGAAATCTATTTATTCATAATGGTTAATCTAGAAATTATGTTTGTTAATTGAAGATTAATAAATGCATAAAAGTCAAGCGATTGAGAGTTTTTTCTCTGCAAATTCTAATTTTCCTACAGATTTCTTCGGAAGGTAACATATCGGGTAAATCTGTAGACTTTTCTATAGGAAATATAAACTATGCTCAGAACTTTTTGTAAAAGATTCTCTAGATTTTTTCTCCTATTAGTAATAAAATCTACAAACTTTCACTGACTAAAGAAAAAGCTACGGATTTTTTCCTTTCCTAGAAACAATTTTAGCTTTAATTTGGTTATGAAAATTGAATACATTTTCGTTTGATATAGGATATTTTATTGCTTTTATGTCAATGAAAGTGTTTTTACTTCCGAATGGAAGCTTTGTAATCGTGATTTTTTTCGATTCCTTAATTTTGGGTGGAAATGCCTAAGAAATGTCATGAAACGTGAAGAAATGAGCTTTTTAAAAAATTTCTGTATGTATGTGCACATGTGTGTTCGTATCTCCAGAACTGTCTCCATTGGGAACAGGAAATATCGTTGAGGGCGCTGTTTTTTGCCAATATGGCCGTCAAAGAGGTATACACACACGCGCTCACACAAGCCCCCATTTGCTTGTGTATCGTAGATGTGCACCCTTAACGCAGGCATTCATAGAGGGCGTCTTGTTATAAAGCGTCCCCAATAACTGGAGAATTATTGAGGCAAAGATGCTGACATTTTGGCTGCTAATTGGTACTACTGAGACTCAAATTTGTGCCAAATTTCAGCTCGATCCGTTGAGCGGTTCTTGAGATATAGCGTTTCTTCAAAAATGGTTTTTTATCATTATTATCTCCTGAGCCATTCGATTCGATTTTTTTTTCAAAATACTCGTCGTGATGATACCTATTCAATTGGATTGAAAAAAGACCATTACACCCTGAGCAGTATAGTTTTATTCTCGTTTCTTAATTTTTTTCGCCGAAATTGCTTGTTCGCACGATAACTTAAAAAATAATCGAAATAGAAACTTGAAACTTGATATGATTTTAGATCTTATGGTAACAAAGTTTGGGATTTTGGTTGAACGAAATCGGACCAGTAGTTTCGGAGATATTCAACTTTGTATGTGAAACTCTTTTGCTCAATATCTCCAAAACTATTGGTCCGATTTCAATTTGTTTCCTTCAAAATGTGCGTTTTGATGTCATCTACCTAGATACAACAAAATATGGATACCATATCCCGTAAAATTTTTCGAGATATCGACGTTTATGTATTTTTTTGGTCGGAATTCACTTTTGCGCTTTATGACATGGGTAAAAGTCAAGGAAATCTTTTAAAACTTTGGCTTCTAGTTAGGATTGTCAAGGAACATTCCCATATCAAATTTTAGGTCGATATATTTGATAGTTCTTGAGGTGAAACAATTCACCCAAAATTCCTAAGAAAAAAAAATTAACTCATCCATATTTCACCGTTCATTTTCATATCAGGATAACTGAGAAAGCCATATAACATGAATATATGGTTTGATTTTTTGAAAACATACATTGGGATCCATTCGGAAGCCTACTACCAGTGAAATTTGTGGAAATGAAAATAGAAGAAAAAAAATGCGTGAAGAGTAGCAGTCATATGTAATCTATCAAATGGCTTCTGTCGCGCTGCTTGTTTAGTCACTATGATAGTTTTATATGTTGATGTGAAGAAAATGGCCATGAGGATGAAACAGCCAATTTAGAAAATCCCCCGATTATCCTTGAAAATCATCTGAACGAGCATTGGATTTCATACCCCTCGTGAATTTACGACTCATCGTTTCCACGTGTTCTCAACTCCTCTTGACCCACATTACATCGTTGACAATTTTTTTTAGCTCAATTCCTAGCGATAAAACACAGATCTGAAGTGGGAAGCATGTATTTATTATGGTTTAATGATTTCAGTTTCATCAAATAGAAAGTATTGTTGAAGGATTACTCAATTTTATGAGCCCTGACACGTGCGTGACCCAGTGGGCTCGAAGGCTCAGGTATCGGTGGAATTATGAAGAAAAATAGAGGTGTACTGATCCCACATCAGGTGATTTGGAATAAATGATCGTTGGGGATGTCAGAGGGGAACGATTTAAAATTGCTAGTGTCAGTTTCTCTAGACGTGATTCACATTATTTGGGGTGAAGGTTTATTCAAGACAATTTGTTGAGAGAGAAACTCCCCCCCGTTTACAAGTATAAAGGGTGGCGATATCGGAATCTTTGTAGGCGCTTCTAAGTTGCGCCTAAATTGGAAAAATTTGAAAGGACCATCTGGCACGTCTGTTAGGGGAAACCAGAGGCCCTTCTACAAGTGAGGCATTTGTTATTGGGATGACTTGGAGTTCTTTCCAGCCAATCCATTTCAAATAATACTCTATATCATGCCCGAGGTACGCATGGAAAAGGCTAGTTTAGGGTCTCCACTGGCTTGTTCAACGCAGTGGAAATCAAAAGAAACGGCAGATTTGAAACGGACTAACTCAGGCCCCTTTTCAGGCATTGAGGATATTTATCCAAAATCGCAAGTATTTAAAAAAAATTGATTTTTTTTCAACTGAGAGATGAAAGTATTCCCTTTATCTTGATAAAAATTTCAATCCACCACCCCACGGTTATTATTTAGAAATGGAGTGGACAAAATGCACCAAACGCATGCGCTAACATGCGCTTATACGAGAATCTTTCAAATATTTCCTCTTTTTGCGCGAGTACCCCATTTTTTTCTGGCCATTCGATTCAGTATAGTTTTGCACATTACCTTCTATTTTTATTTCTATTTTTAGAGTCTTATAGTAGGCGAATTATAAATTTCAACATAAATCCCGTAAGAGCTTGTGTATAAGGAAAAATTTGTTCATTTATTTCTGGCGAGACTATTGCGATTAATGTTTTCTCAACATCAAAGAAGTTTCATATGTTCTGCTATCAGCCAAACAAATTATAGAATTTTTCTTGAACATGAAAAAATAAGATTTTCTGAAAATGGCTAAACATCCTTAACCCTCTCACGGTCAAAGCGTACTAGGACGTACTAGAGCCCACGGAGTGGGGATGAGCCAATCCCATCGCTCTACGGCACGAAGTGAGCTCGGGTCGCATCGTATTCGGTCAGCACACCGGCAGTATACTTAGGCTACCGGCGTTCAGGGGCCCCGGGTTTCTTTATTCTCATTGTTTATTGGCGAACTTTTCCATGTTGTTTTTTGTGTGTGACACTTAAAATCAACTTGTTGATCCAGTTGATAATCGCGGGGCAGTTGGAAAATTTAATTCGACAGACTAGTGAGATTGTGGTCATTTTTTATTCGAGAAATAAAGAATCGTTCGTGTGTCCTCCGAAAATAAACAATAAATTGATTCCCTCGTGACAAGTATACACATGTCTGTGGGTGCAATGGCAGTTTTTTCTTCGTGTGCATGGTGGACCAGAGGGTTTATTCGCGAACCAGACTAATTGATCATTATTTAGAAGAAATTTTTTTTTTTTGATTCCATATGTATACCCTCTCGGGTTTTTACATTTTGTTCCCTTCCCTATCTGCGTTACCATGGGCCGACTTACTTTATCCCCAACTGCATTCCATTCGGGATTGGACTGCCAGGTAAACCATGGAAAACCTCAGTCGTGCAGCCGGCCGATAATGCAGCGATTCCGCTGTGTCCATGGGTCACACTGACTCAATTGGCACAGTGGTTCCCTACATTCGTGCCTAGCGACTGTAGTCCCAAGCGGTTAGGTGTGCCTAAGCGGACACCCATCCAAGTACTGGGCAGACTGAACGCTGCTTAGCTTGGATGACCGCCAGAGCCACACACTCCCCCCGTGACCACTACAGCCACTATTTAGAAGAGAAATAATAAAATATCCGTGTGGAATTAATTAATTAATAATAAAAAGAAAATGAACGAATTAATAAATTGATAGGCTGTGAACTTCGGGGTGTTATGTGTAGTGTGTAGAGTATTTTTTGTTTATGGTGTGTGCAAAAAACGCTAGGTAAAAATAAACGCTGATAATAACGAAAAGTTGAGAACACGAGAAATGTCTCAACGTCCAAATACTCGAAAAAGTCTCACCTTAACGAAAAAATCTACATTTAAAAGTCCAAAAATAGTGTCAAAGAAAAACAAGTCTCCGTGTAAAGTAAAGCGTCCTTCGCCGAAAAAACGTTCAGCGAGAACCGTAAAAAAAAACGTGCTCCCTCAAATAAAAATAAGAAAAAAAATATTGATAATCATGCTTATGATAGTGACCGCACTGATGATTCATTTGACGAAGACGAATTTGAACTCTCAGATAATGAAGACGAATCAACACTGCAACACACCGTACAAAATTCTGAGGACTGGTCGAAACAGTTGAAAAGTTGTGCAATAGAGAGTTTTGAGGGACATCCTGGACCAGTGCACATTCTACCGCCAAGCAGCAACGAGAAAGCATTCTTCGAATTATTCGTTGACAATGAGTTTTACAAATTACTGGTTGAAGAAACGAATCTCAGAAATCGATGACATATAAGCGGTTTTCTTTAATCAATCGGTATTTGCACTTAGCTGACAATAAAAAAATGCCAGAGCGCAATTCGACCCATTATGACATTTTATACAAAGCTCGACCGGCTCTCGATTTGGCCGAGCAATTTCGTAGTGTCTTACGTCATCCAGAGTGTTCCTTCTCAGTAGACGACGCAATGTGCAAATACAAAGGAAAATTTTCCACAAGACAGTATATGCGTGATCAACGTAATCCATGGGTACATATTAAATAACTGGTTACATATTAAATATGAAACCATATCTGGGGAAAAAAGAGATGGTGGATAAGAATCTACTGTTGGGAGAGCAAGTAGTATTGCAATTGACTGAGGCCTATACTGACGTTTATCACCACGTCTATTTTGATAATTTTTTCACCTCCTTGCGTTTGATGGAGCTATGGCTGGATAGAAAAATTTACGCTTGTGGAACGGTTCGTACTAATCGTATTGGCTGGCAGCTGGAATTTAAAAAACCAAAGAATCTGAAATTACAGAAAGGAGCGTTTGAAGTTAGGCAGAGAAATCACCCGAGTGGAAATTGCTTCAGGCCCACCTGAAGCATGATCAGAACTTGATCAGGTTTTTGTAAGGTTCGACTGATCTGGTGATTCCTGATGAGAAGCTGACCAAGTTCTGATCTAGCAGATCGGATCCGAAAAACTACAGGCGGATTCGGATCAAGTTCTGATCAGGTAGACATGATCAGATGATGGCTGATGAGAACCTGACCAAGTTCTGATCCAGCAGATCGGATCCGAAAAACTACAGGTGGGTTCAGATCAAGTTCTGATCAGGTAGACATGATCAGATGATGCCTGATGAGAACCTGACCAAGTTTTGATCCAGTAGATCGGACCCGAAAAACTGCAGGATGATTCAGATCAAGTTCTGATCAGGTAGGCACGATCTCACCCTAAAGTCGGCTGCCTGACCCCAATTTGATCAAATTCGGATTTGATGTCTTTGATCGGCATTTGAACGGGGTCAATTGAAGCGAAAATGATTAGATTCAGATCCGGTCCACCTGAAATTAATTTTAATAACCCGTGTAGAAAAATTTTTGTCTTTAGAAGGTCTTCTAGAAATCTTGGGAAGAATCTTCGAAAGATTATGTAGAAGATCTGCTTGGTGACCCAAAAAGATTCTTCAGAAGACAAAATCTTCAAGAGACAATTTTAATTTTCGATCCTTACTCCTTAAATCCTTACTTTTTTGACGCTCAAATTACTAAGCCCTGAATTTTGGACTTTGAAAATTTTGACCCTTAAAATTTTGTCTTCTGAAGAATCTTTTTGGGGCACCAAGCAGATCTCCCACATAATCTTTCAAAGATTATTCCCAATATTTCTGGACAATCTTTGAAAAAGAAAATTTTTCTACGCGGGAAGTTTTTGAGATAATTTAATTAACTATTATTATACCATTCAAATTGAGTTTTATCAACCATTCTCAATATTCATTTTCAATCTTTGAAAAGGATCATTATACTATAATTAAAGTAAATCAAATTAATTTAATTTAATGAATTTAATTTAATTAATCAATTTAATTAACAGCCAGTCCTTCTCAAATGTACAGAAGGGAGGGATGATGATGTCGTAAATACGTATTAGAAGAGTATCAAATTTACACGCAAATGATCTTGAGAAAAAAAATCACCAAATGTCTATTTATTTATTAGAGTTATTGTTATTATCATTATTATTATTCATTAATGAAATTTAATTGAACATATTTTATCTCTGAGAATACACACGCACATCCGCGAGATCAGGAATAATCGTAAATTCAACGAATACCCCGATACAAATCATATAGGCAATGTACAGCTTACTCAATAGTAATAGCGTGATAGCGTAGTGGGTAGGGCATAGGATTAGCAATCATAGGGTCCTCGGTTCGATCCCCAGCATCGGTAAAAAAATAATAAGCTTTTTCAGAGGTAATAACAGTAAAGATTCATTAAGAGAGGCGGCTTACGGTGAAAGAATTGAATTATCTTTTGTTTTGGATTAGTTATCATTGATAATTGTTATTGACACAGACAGGTCATCCGGTTTTCATACAGTTGACTTGATCAAGTTCGGATCCATTCGTCCTGATCAAATCCGGATTGGTCAGGGGCGTAACATGTCTATTCAAAACCGGATCCGTCAACTTGATCAATACTTGATCAGTGGTCAGGTCTAACCTGATCCAAACTTGATCAAGACCTGATCGGAATTTCCACTCGGGCAGGTGAGTGCTACAGTTTGGCAAGACAGCAAAGAAGTGTATATATTTTCTACAAACTGTGATCCAAGTGTGACTTCTTCAGCAGAGGATTGGGATGCAAAACTCAAGAAAAACATTACAATTACCCGTCCTGAGGCTGTGAGAAAATATAACGAGTGCATGGGAGGAGTTGATTTAGCTGATCAGCACCGCTCTTATTATAAAGTCGGTCGTCCTAGTAACAGATGGTGGTGGTATCGTGTGTGATTTCCATTTCATGCTTGACGTGTGTGTGGTAAATAGTTATCTTCTTTACAAGAAGAGTGGGCACAAAACTACTCACTTGAAATTTCAAACAAATTTAGCTAAGCAATTGATTGGAAATTTTTCGAGTCGTCGCTATCGCATGAGGCATGCTGGTTTATCGATTCGTTCTTTAATTACTTCTAGTCAAGATCGTCAAATGTCTGCTGGTCGTTATCAAATGGGAACAAGTGTCAGACAAGAGAAGGAATTCTTGCTTTCAACTAGCGCCAGTGCCGGTCCAGAGGAACAATCTCCGTCTTCAACTAGCGCTAGTGCCGGTCGAGAGGAACAATCTCGGCCTTCAACCAGTATGAGTCCAAGAGAAGATATGCTTAGTGTTGACCAAGCGATTGTGAATCATTCGATGTGGAAAATAACAGGCCGAGTGCAATCGTGTGTCATTTGCTTGGTTGAAAAAAAGGACTCCGTCGAAACGCCCGATCCAAACGAGTTTCAAATGTTTGCAGTGTCAGGTGCCATTGTGTAGTGTAAACTGTTTTCTAAAATTTCATACCCTAAAAAATTTATCAGTAGTAAGTTTACAAGAGATTAAAATCATTAATGCAGAAAAAAAATATTTTTCATTTATCTTCCATCTCGAAAACTTCTCGTTCTGCGCCATTATAATCATGTTAATTTAATTTTTCCGTTTTCTGTGCGTAAAGAAAATGAAAAGTTGGAAAAAAATAATGTTAATAATTTTCATTTTTGCTTCACTATCGAGTAACACCATTCAAGCTACGGCCCTGAACACTCGGAGATTCAAGACTTGCGCGCGCGCCCCAGCACGCGTCGTCCAGTCGCTGCCGTAAAGTGGGGAGAACGAAATAACCATAAGAGGGTTAAGCGGATGTTTATTTTCAATCCAATTTATGAAAATCCACACTGAGAAGACAAAAGTTTTTTGAGAAGTACACATTTACTTTTATCAAGAAATTCATGGCTTGAAAATTACCGAGCACACAATATCTCACATTAAGAAAAAAAATTTTACGCCAAAAATTTTTATTTTTACATCCCTGCACGGAAAGTTCATACCTTCCTCCCTGATGAGCGGGAGGAAAGTGAGCACTTTACGCCCTAGGGTGAAAGGTTACTCCCTCATCAAGACTTTCCGCCCTTAGGAGCAATTTTGCACCCTAGGGCAGAAAGTACTCACTTTCCTCCCGCTCATCAAAGAGCAAAATACGAACTTTCCTTTGCAGGCGTGTTAAAAAATCGCATGTGCACTTCGGGCGGAAAGTCTGGACTTTCCGCCCTTGATGCACTTGTCCGAAAGATGAGGGAAATTGGTTCATATCAAGAAAACGAATTCTCAAATCAATTCAAGTGGTTTTTGCATTAAAATATTTAAAAATTAAAGCTAAGAAAATTATTAAATGAATTACAATAATTAAATTTTTTTTGGTATGAGAAATCGCTTTCTTGTCGTCAAGAAATTGTCCTCGTTTTTAGGACAAGTACAAAATTTCTTGACGAAAGTTGTTCTTTCAAGTCACGAGTTTCTTGATATGAGTAAAGACGTACTTCCAAAAAACATTGTTTTTCTCAGTGCTGTCAACGAATTCTCAAAGACTTTCTCATAGATACCGACTGGATTATCATCTGATCGTAGAGGTATTCAAAATTTTCCCGCTTGATATTCCATCATATATGTCGTTTCAGATAGATACTTATTTTCTTGACTTGCCAGACCCAAAGAGAATTCAGAATATATGGCCCTTACGAGATAACTCGCGATGCCAAATTTAAAGTCCTATTGAGGCAGCCACGACCTCATCAACTTTATGGATAATTTTCTACTCACACTGTTAGGAAATTACTCTTGAAATTTCAAGTGAAAAAAATTGAAATTTTTAAACAACGACAAAGTTACATGAAATTTCTGTATATTCCTTCATTGATGAATCAGTTAATTTCGTGAGTATTCAAATAATTCTCGATTTTCAGGTTCACATGGCACTGAATTTTTTTTTAAATTCAGACAATAACTTTTCCGAATTCTCAATCTATTCAAAATTAAATTGCAGGTGATGTTCAATTTTCACAGTGAGTTTAAAAATTCAAGCTTTCATTGAAAAATTAATGATTGTTCAACAGGAAAAAACCAATTTTTTTGAATTTTCAAGATGAATGAGGAATTTAATAAACGCTTTCATGTGAAATTCAATTCAACCTCGCAACATCGAAAATTTAGCTGACGCTGTGCTTGATATTTCAAGAAATTTCTAACAGTGCAGGTACCCTTTGTAAATTTTCCTCTGACCACTGATTAATTTAAACCCTGTCAGCATAAAAGACCCTTCACACTTATATTTCCCAAGTGGGAAATTGACTCTCTTGTAATGAACTGTAGACTAACCCGTCCAACAAGAAAATGAATGAATCCTAAAAAAAAGTTCTTCCTCTGAAGTTACCGGGCAATTTTCCACTATTTTTAGGCGGCGAACCTTTAGGCCAGTGATATCGGACCAATGTTACACTCAACCTGCTACACCGGTGGATTCGTGCCACCACGTACTAGTGGGGGGAGGGGCTATCACCCCGACGCAATCCGCTTTCGAAAGTCGATAATGAAACTGGTGGCCCGGTGAGGGGAGCGTGGAGAAGTGAGGGTGACTGTTATATCGCCTACGGGCTGCGTCCCTGTGGTCAAGTAGATACGTTCCTATTCGATCAGCCGCAGCATTGAACCTGCAATAATGAGAATGATGGAGTAAAGGGCTTTGGAGCCAATGGAAGGTTCTATCTGATGCTGGATATCACTTTCGAGAATTGTCGGTGATTAAATGTTAATTGGGATTCTGGGGGTGAGGATTATTCATAAATGAGCTTCTGTTTTTACTGGTGGAATGTCACTAAGTGGGGTAAACTAAGAAAATTAAATTCAATGACATGATTTGTTTTTCTTATTATACGGAGAAAGTTATTTGGGGAATTTGACCAACTAGTTGGTGGAATTTAACAACTATTTAGTTAATTTTCAGAAAAAGAATTGTCAATTTCATTCGACAACCATTTGTGAAATTTTCAATAAACGTTCGTCGATTTATTTGATGGATCAAATTTAACAAGGAATTGTAGATTATTACGAAAATATCTTCTACGGGAGACATTAATCAATTGTCACGATATAAATTACTGCGGAATTGTTTCCAAATGTATATATGCCTTCACCATCTAATTCGGTAGTCAAAATTGATTGAATGAAATTAAAAAATCATTTCTGAATTTTGATTAATTAGCTGTTAAATTTGATCAACTATTTGGTGAAATTCACCAAATAATTTTTTCCGTGTATATAGAGGAGACCCGTTTTGGTATTTAATGCCTGCTACATCCTCGTAAATCTTTAATGATTAGCACTTCATAAGTTATCATGTTGTGAATATAAGGTTACATGTGAATTCTACACACGATCATTTCAACAATGGTCACATGTCAAAAATTTTTAAAAAGGAATAATCGGCTAGAAAGTGTAAGAATCTGTGTTCTTCCATTTGCGTCGATGGAAACTTGAAATTACGATTTTTTCTTCAAATAGGGACAGAATGAGAATATTTTCAAGTTTTATGATCTCATTTTAACGAGGAGAAATGAAAAAATGCAAAATGACGTGGGTGGAAAGAAATAGAACATTTAATTTTTCAATGTCTTCGGAAAGTTTTAAAATGGATATATTTTTTCGAATAATGAAAGAATACCCATAAATTCGATTCCTATCCTTGTCTTTCGATACAATAAATAGAATAAAGCACAAAAATCAAAAACTGGAGGCTAAAAATTGTATGCGATTATTATTATGTAATAATAATTGTCATTCACTGAGATGTAGAAATGCAAAAAAATGTCTTATTTTGTCTTATTTTGTTTTACAGATAACATTATATCCTGTTAATAGCCTTATTAACTGCATACGGAAATCAAAGGAAATAAGAAATGAGTAAATAGTGGAATTTGTAATCACTGCACCAAATCACTGCGCCTTAATTCAATTGTAATAACAGGATACTCTGCGCCAATTTCTCAGTATGAGAATAAGTTTCATTATGAATTAGGTTTTAATGGTCTTATAATAAAGTTACTCGAGCATTATTTGTATGCACATGTGTGCATCATATGTCGTTCTGGATATGACACATTATTATAACTACGGAATATTTGAGCATATGAATTGAAACTCCTAAATAGAGCTGTGGGACACCCCCGCGTTTTAATGCGTAATTCTTTTTTTCAACAATAAAATGTCATCACGGAACGTCAAGTAAACAATTTCCAATTAATTTTAGGCATTGCGACCCCTCTAAATATGATCTTGATCTTGTATCTTTCCCGAGTCTCATGGAATTTATGTTTTTGCGGTCGCTAATTCCGAGTTTGTCGGTTATTTAGAAAAGCCTACGTTCTGTTTATTATTAACAATCTAATTGTTTAAAGCACCGTACCACCTTAACTATGAGGGTTAGACGGAAAATTTCAAATGATGAATTATGGAGAATTCGATAGGGTATGATTTTTGTCATAACAATTTAAACAATCAAATTGTTGACAATAAATGGAACGCTGGATTTTTCTTAAATAACTGACAAATTCTTCATCAGTCACCCAAAAAACATAAATTCCACGAAACTCGGCGACTCCGATGTTCATACACGATCAGCTCCAGCTTATGCATTACGGTACCCCACTCCATTAGATCATACTTAGAGGGGTTGCAATGCCTAAAATTGATTCAAAATTATTTACTTCATATTCCGTCATCATATTTCATTGTTTAAAAAAAAGAATAACGCACTAGACCGCGAGTGGTTGATACACTTCTGAAAATCGGGGGTGCCCGCAGCTCTAAATGGGATTTAGGCGACTATGAAGCTGACTATTTCGCCTGTATATGTAGATGAATACACTATTTCACTTTCTTTCATCGGAATATAAATGAGACTTGAGAGTCACCATTACAATTACAAATGAAATACTTTCTATTTCCCCCCGAAAACGTTATTTTCTGTTCTTCTTTTCACCCTAAAAAGAACTTCAGAAGTTTTTTCCTAGGGATAACAGAAACTTACATTACGACAGATGGGTTTTCCCTCACGAAAAAACTTTTTTCCCCAAACAATTGATTTTAAGAAATTGAAGAATACATTAACTTTACTATACTCATGCAAGAAAAATTTCAACGAGTAAGAGTTGTTTGAACTAAAAAAATACTTTATGACGATCTAGTCGTCAAATATTAAAAATTTCGTCCATCGAAAACTCCTTAAACCGTCCTTAAGGGTCGAAAAATTAGGGGCCACTCCTGCGATCTGAGACTCGCTATTCATATTACTATTTTATGAGGAAACCCTGCTCTCGGACACCCTGAAGACGAAGCTCAGGGTCGAGACGATGAAGATCAGGATGACCGACCGACAACCCGCAGACCAGCCTGAGGGTTCTGATTATGAGGACTTTCCCCCCTCCCCATTAAAATCAGGAACCGAAGATCAACATTCTGCGAATTTCTCGAACGAAGGTTCGGAAAAAATCGGGCGACGCTTCCCCCCTAATCAGCGAAGACTAAGGTGAGAAACGTAACAGTTATGATGGTTATGTTAGTCGAGTCAAGTCAAGTCGCTCCATTTCGTCAAGTTGGTCGACAAGCGTCGAGGGAGAAGTCAAAATCAAGATCAGAGTTGAGTTTTCGGTGTGAAGAAAATTTACTAGGAGTTAATTTGTCGAGTCAAGTTTAGAAGTTAAATATTCTTATGTCTCGGTTCGCGGTACTCTGTTCGTCATCAGATTTCGAGGAATTGTCTGGAAAATTTAGTTCTTTTAGTTGAAAATTGATGAGATAAATTGACATTGATAAATCAGTCAATTTTCTTGAATATCCAATGAATTTTTATTTCTCAGGTTCTTACGACAATGAAAATTACTGAAAATCGTGAAATTTCAGGCAACTTTTCTTCTGAATTTTCAATCTCTTGAAAATTCAATTGAATGTAATGCTTAATTTTCGCGATAGTTGTGAAAATCAAAATTGTCATTGAAAATTCAATGATCGTTCATCACGAAAAACTTAATTTTATTGAATTTCCAAGATGACTCAGGAATTCCATGAGCAATTTAGTCTGAAATTGTATTCAAGTTCCGAATATTCAAAATTCAAATGCATCTGTTACTTAAATTTCAAAAAAATTCTAACAGTATAGATATTTTGGCTGTTTCCAACAATAAACCATTTGGGTTAAAAGTCTGTTCATTCACGCAGCCACGGGAAACTTCTCAATAATGTAGGGGAGGGCAGAGCCAAACGGATGCCTAGGGCAAAACGGACCACTGACAGAAAATTGACGATTTTTGTTTTTTTTTCTTTCCTTTAAATCAGGAACACTGAATGCGTTGAATTAAAAGTGAGTTTCTTGGATCGTAACCGTCACAGGGGTTTTATAGATAACAAGTGTCGTTGAATCGCAGCTTGATCAGATCTGCTAATCACCTCAAACCACAAATGATTTTGAATTTTTATTGTTACTTCCATTCGGAAGCAAGAAAAAAAATTATCAATTTTCTGTCAGTGGTCTGTTTTGCCCTACCTTCCTTTATCCCATAAACGAAGCTAAATGAGAAAAATTTTGTTCGACATTGCAGGGGGACTATCACATCATCATTTGAGTATTGATTATTGAATAGTCGAAACGACAAACAAATAACAATCTCGTTGAATTATTCATACAAATTTTTCGAACCAAAATATAGCCATTTGGTGCTAATAGCTATTTGATTCTTCCTTTGCATCAAACAAATATTTTTTTTAAGACCAAACTAGGTTAGCGAGTGCTGAAAACGAGGTGTCCTGCTTGTACAGAATGTCAATTTTATTTTGCAGCAATCAAATCTATTTTTGCAGCAAAAATTTTTCATTTCACGGCATTTTCCAAATGTTTGGCTCCCATTTTTTGAGAATATTCTTTTTCTACCAGTGTCAGGTTTTGAATTCCTATTTGAAATACGCTGGGCGTATGTGTACTGTGTATTGATCCATTCGGAAAACAATTACCATATATTATTCGATGAAACGACTCGAAAATTCGTTTTTGTTTTCCCGGAATTATCACCCCTTTCATTACCCCCAACCCTCAGGTCTTCGTCGGGGGACACTCGAGTACCTATTGAGGATTAAAAATATATTTGAAGGAGGGGAGGGGTGAATTTTAGATGAGACTCGGAGGGTGAAATATTGACGCAGGATAATCAGGTTCTTCTTGGGTTTCATTGATGGCAATGTCGGTGGACTGCTCAGAGCAATTGGAGTGATTCTAATTAGAATTCTCCATTATCAAGGAGGAAGCTCCTATTTTTAGATAATCTCATTATGATGAACTCCTTCAGGCGAATTCAAATAGTATTCAAAATAATACAAGGGAGGGAATGGAGAATATGTAATTCATTACTAATGAATGGAATTAATATTTTTTCAATTGAGCAAGTGCTTATGTTTTTTGGTTAGACATAACGGCAAAGTTAATTATAAATTTATAAACTATAAATGTTTGACATGGAACAATAAAAGAGTTACAAAGTAGTAAGAATAAAGAATCGAAAAATGAAAGGCAAGGGACAACATAAATATATCTCACTTTAAAAGATGAATTATCCTCAATTATTTTATATTGTCAAGTGAAGATTGTAAAACTCCCATGCCGTAATTCACTGATATTTTCAACTTCTTCCAATCAATTACTCGACTTGAAAGTTCAGAACTGCAACATTGAATAATTTGATGGACAAATGTGGCCTCCCATATTCATCAACACCAAATAAGACATATTTGAAGATATGCTCGACCAAATTTATTCGACGGTAGTATTTTCTTCTTGGAAAAAGTTTTATGGAATTTGAATTTGAATCCTATGTAAATAATCGAATGAATTCCGATAGGTTGGGTATTTTGACCTTTCCCCGAAACGCAATACAAATACAAGCGTTCGATAGGAATATCCTTCCACCTAGTTTACTCAGACGGCCTTAAATCACTCAGAGTGAATTGCTTGGGCTCTGATTCCCGGGGAGATTTAGCTTGTCTGCAATGAACATCTCTATTCCTTTGCAGTTCTCTTATTCAGGGATTCTCAGTTGCTTGATAGTTGATTGCATCTCGAGATAACATCTGTATTACTTTGAAAAGGCTAGAAGCTGAAAAATGTCAAAAACGAAAATATCGCAAATTCCCCCAGGAATTGAATGCAATAGGTTTCCGAATGCTATCCGAGCAGAAAAATCTATCTGGCTGATCAGGGCCAGTCCCGACTACTTCAGCAAGACCTCAAATTCAGCACTACACGTGACTTTCTGGGGGCAATATGTTCCGAACCTTATTTGGGTCTCGAGAGGTAACAAAGATACTGTCTACCCACTATGACATATGTGATAGAATCTAAAGCGGGGAAGGTTTGAATAGCACTCTGTCAGATGATAATCCAGTTGTCATCTACACTCTCAAAAATAGGGATATTTGCTGAAATTGTGTTCTTCTTTTATTGGATTACCGTCAAACAGTGATGCCGCCAGAGACTTTACGAGACATCACGAGATAATACTTTGGAGGGATTGTCTCGGGCTCAGTGAAGGCGGAAATTTTTGGTCTCGTCTCAGTCTCGAAATACGCAGTATCGGTTACTGTCGTAATGACTCCGAATCAATTTATCTCACCTCGATTTCCAGTTTTTCGCGTTTTTGACATTTAGAAAATCGAGACGAGACAAAGCGAGACAAAAACCGAGATTTCCATTGAAAATACGAAAAACTTGAGATTATAGATTTCCATGTTCATTGAAACCGAGACCATCTCTCCAAAGTATTGTCTCGTAAGTCTCTCGCGGCATCACTACCGTCAATGCACTGGTTTTCGAACATTTAAGTTACCAGCTATCGGACACACATGAAATGGCATAACTTTATTAAATAATTATTATTCCAACCGTCGGTGCAATTAACAAATCGGTCTCCCCTTCTCAAGGCTATTATACGGTTTTCAGCAATTTTAATTATCAAAAATTAAGTACAACGAAGTTCACTCTTAAACATAACTTTATGTCTATGCAGAAGACAATTGATTTACGGATTTCGTTTGGTGTCTCTGACTGATTTGAACAATTTTGCATCAAATAATTAATGATCCAATTGAATCAGGTCATCGAAATCCCAGAATTCCAAATGTTATCCGAATAAGAAGTAAAATCATGTTTTTTCTATAATAAAATTGTTAAAAATGATTATATCAAAACGCCCATATAACCTTGAATAACCCGAGTGGAAATTGCTTCAGGTCCGCCTGAAGTATGATCAGAACTTGATCCAGTTTTCATAAGATTTGACTGATCAGGTGATTTCTGATGAGAACTTGACCAAGTTTTGATTTAGTGGATCGGATGACAAAAACTATCGGCGAGTTAAGATCAAGTTCTGGTCAGATAGGCGTGATCAGATGATGCCTGATGAGACCCTGACCAAGTTTTGATCCAGTCAATCGGATCCCGAAAACTAACGGCGAGTTCAGATCAAGTCCTGGTCAAGTAGGGATGATCAGGTGACGCCTGATGAGAAGCTGACTAAGGTTTGATCCAGTCGATCGGATCCCAAAAACTAACAGCGAGTTCAGATGTAGTTCTGATCAGGTAGACATGATCTCAGTCTGAGGTCAGGTTGCCTAAACCCAATTTGATCCGATTCGGATTTGATGCAATTGTTTTTCATTTGAACGGGGTTAATGGAAGAAAAAATTATAAGGTTCGGATCCGGTCTATTTGATCTCATTTTGAAAAAACCTTTTACGAGAATCAAATTTTTAATTAATTGAAATTTTTAATTAAATTTTAATTAATTGTTAATTCATTTTTAATTAATTTTCAATTAATTTTCAATTGATTTTTAATTGAGTTTTCAATTAATTTTTAATTAATTAATTGTGCGGACAGGCAGGGGTGGCTCAATAACTACATATAGTCGAAGTGTCACCCTCACAAGCAAATTATCTTGATTAGAAAAAAACTTATCAAGCTCCCATTTGTTCATTAGTGTTATGATTATCAAGATTATTATTAATTAATGAAAGGGATAAAATTTTAACTAAACAAATTTTCTCTCTTTGAACATACGCGCAAATCGGCGAGATCATAAATAATCTCAAAGTCAACAAATACCCAGATACATATCATATAGGCAAAACGGAGTTCCCGTAAAAACAATAGCGCAATAGTCTAGTGGTTAGGGCTTAGGATTAGTAATCGTAGGTTCCCCGCTTCAATCCCCACCATCGAAAAAATACGAAGGTTTTTTCAACGATATTTACAGTAGGGATTCATTAGGAGAGGCCATCTATCGTGAAAAAATTGAATCATCTTTTGTTTTGAATTAGTTATCACTAATAATTATTATTGATTCCGGCAGACAGGTCATCAGGTTTGAATACGTCAGCTTGATCAAATCCGGAACTGTTAGGCCTGATCAAGTCTTGATTAAAAACCGCGTTACATGACTGATCAGGACTTGATCCAGTCATCAGATCATTTTCTGATCAATCGTCAGCCCTGACCTGATCCAGTCCTGACTTGGACCTGGCCAAAATTTCCACTCGGGAACGTCACATCTCTCATCCGTTAATCCTGTTTTGTCATCGAGTTTGCGTTTTGACAAATGAAATCAGTGAGGTTAAACGACATAATATTATGTGATTGTGGTGTCAATGAAAGTATCATTTAAGACTGTCACAGAGAAATGGGAAGAAAAATGAGTGATCGCTACCAATGATTAATCTCACTCTACTGTCAAAACTGCACGGAGAGAATTAAATAGTAAATATTAGCATGGCCATAGGAGAGAATGCGATGGCACATAGTAATAATTACAAAGTAACATGGGAAAGATAACCGTGCCCATAGGAAAGCTTACCATGTGTGTAATGCCTACTATGTTCCATAGTAATCCTCACTACGTCCCATGGTAATGGGAATGCCGTACGCATTCCCATGGAACATAGTAACATTAACCATGCCCGGTGGGCATGTCAACAGGAATCGTTACCATGGAAATGGAAAATGAACCTGTGAACATAGAAAGTATCCCTAAAATATGCGGTTGAAATTCACGATTGCCTTTTGATGCGTTCATAAGTTTAAGACGCTTAAGTCTTAAACAATTTTAAAAAATTGAACAAATTGAACTCTTTCTCTCTATGTAATATACCCAACAAAATTACTTCTGATCAGTATAAGAAATACTTCTACTCAGTACGAACGGATTTCTAGGGAAAATGCAAATTTCGTACCTCCTCGAAGTCAAAAGAACTGGATGCAAGTATGCGTCAAATACCTGGGAACTGGTGAGAAGTAACTCGGTCCTTGTCACAGGTACCCGACTCAAAATTTTACCGGGTCTCCCGACGTAATTTCAACGTTTTGAACCTACATTGCTTTGATGTTCAAATTCTCCGCCGAATTTTCACCGTACTTTCAACTTATCTCAACGTGCAGGCCCATGGACGTTGAAAAACACTCAATATCCACCGTATATTAAACGTACTCTCAACGTTAATGACATTTGTTTTCTGTTAACGTACGTTGTAAGTTTCGACGTCCACATTTGATTGTATCAAGGTCATTATTGACGAGAATTAAAACATTCATTACCGTGTTAAAGACTCACGTAAATATAATATATTGTGCATCAAGGGCGGAAAGCCATGTTTTCCCGCCCGAGGTGCACATGCTTTTTCTTAACTCGCCTGCAAAGGAAAGTTCGTATTTTGCTCTTTGATAAGCGGGAGGAAAGTGAGTACTTCCCGCTCTTGGCTCATCAGGGAGCAAAGTACGAACTTTCCGTGCAGGTGTGTGAAATAGTATATTTCGTCATTAGGCCGAAAAAAACTTTTCTGGCAAATATGAGGTTTGCAGCATGAGCCGAAGGCGAGGGCTGCAATCATATTCGTCAGAATAGTATATTATGCCTCTAGGGACGGAAAACCGCGATTCTAACCTCGCTTCGCTCGGTTAAATCGCGGTTTTCAGTCCTCGAAGCATAAAATATCGTGTGCCACACGGCAGTAAAAGTATTTTCTGACTCATGTGATTATAACCCTCGCCTTTGGCTTGGGTTATAACGTCACATTCGTCGGAAAATACTTTTACTCCCTAGGGGCACAATATACTATTGTGCATCAAGGGCGGAAAGTCATGTTTTTCCGCCCGAGGTGCACATGCTATTTTTTAACACGCCTGCAAAGGAAAGTTCGTATTTTGCTCTTTGATCAGCGGGAGGAAAGTGAGTACTTTCCGCCCTAGGGTAGAAAGTTGTTCCCAAGGGCGGAAAGTCTTGACTTTCCGCCCGAGGTAGTAACTTTCCACCCGAGGGCGGGAAGTACTCACTTCCCTCCCGCTCATCAGGGAGCAAAGTACGACCTTTCCGTGCAGGTGTGTGAAAAAAGTTTTTTTTGGCCGTATGACAAACAATATGTTTGTTGAGCCTAAGGGTCAAAAGAGTACGAAGGGTCAGGCGAATCGAAGGGTCTGTTTTGTAAGGGTCAGATAATTAAAATGAGTCTGAGGATCAGATCGATTCTGAGGGTCAGGTGGGCCAAAGGTCATCTGACTTTTAGATTGAACTGACCCTTAAACTCAACTCAGCCTTTTACTCATCTGACCTTCAGATTCGCCTGACCCTTCGTACTTTTTTTACCCTTAGGCTCCACTGACTCGTAGATTCGCGTGATCCTTCACACTTAACTGACCCTTCAATTCGCCTGACCCTTTGTAGTTGTTTGACCCTTGGACTCAACTGACTCTTAGATTCGCCTGATCCTTCGGACTCAACTAATCCTTAGACCCATCTGACCCTTAAACTCAACTTAAACTCACTGAGACGCATCTAACCTTTAAACTCAACTCAGACTTCTACTTATCTGACCTATACTCAACGGACCCTTCGTACCCTTTTGACCCTCAGATTCGTGTGATTTTTCGGACTCGGCTGACCCTTATATCCATCTGGCCCTATGCTGAAGGTTTTACGCTTATTGATTAAAAAACCCCATCTGGCCCTCATACTCATCTGACCCTTAGATTCATTTGACCCTTAAACTCAATTGAGCCTTAAACTCAACTGACACTTGAACACAAATGATCCTTAAACTCAACTGAGCCTTTTACTTATCTGACCCTTACTGAACTGACCCTTACATTCGCCTGATCGTTCGTACTCTTTTGACCGTTAGGTTCAACTGACCCTTAGATTCACGTGATCCTTCAGACTCAACTAACTCTTACACTTATCGGATCTTTACACTCACTGACTTTCATATGAAGAGTCCGATCCTTAGACGCCTTAGACCTATATGGACTCTAATTCCCTCTCATCTCCTCCATCTGCTCCTTTTNCATCAAGGGCGGAAAGTCATGTTTTTCCGCCCGAGGTGCACATGCTATTTTTTAACACGCCTGCAAAGGAAAGTTCGTATTTTGCTCTTTGATCAGCGGGAGGAAAGTGAGTACTTTCCGCCCTAGGGTAGAAAGTTGTTCCCAAGGGCGGAAAGTCTTGACTTTCCGCCCGAGGTAGTAACTTTCCACCCGAGGGCGGGAAGTACTCACTTCCCTCCCGCTCATCAGGGAGCAAAGTACGACCTTTCCGTGCAGGTGTGTGAAAAAAGTTTTTTTTGGCCGTATGACAAACAATATGTTTGTTGAGCCTAAGGGTCAAAAGAGTACGAAGGGTCAGGCGAATCGAAGGGTCTGTTTTGTAAGGGTCAGATAATTAAAATGAGTCTGAGGATCAGATCGATTCTGAGGGTCAGGTGGGCCAAAGGTCATCTGACTTTTAGATTGAACTGACCCTTAAACTCAACTCAGCCTTTTACTCATCTGACCTTCAGATTCGCCTGACCCTTCGTACTTTTTTTACCCTTAGGCTCCACTGACTCGTAGATTCGCGTGATCCTTCACACTTAACTGACCCTTCAATTCGCCTGACCCTTTGTAGTTGTTTGACCCTTGGACTCAACTGACTCTTAGATTCGCCTGATCCTTCGGACTCAACTAATCCTTAGACCCATCTGACCCTTAAACTCAACTTAAACTCACTGAGACGCATCTAACCTTTAAACTCAACTCAGACTTCTACTTATCTGACCTATACTCAACGGACCCTTCGTACCCTTTTGACCCTCAGATTCGTGTGATTTTTCGGACTCGGCTGACCCTTATATCCATCTGGCCCTATGCTGAAGGTTTTACGCTTATTGATTAAAAAACCCCATCTGGCCCTCATACTCATCTGACCCTTAGATTCAATTGACCCTTAAACTCAATTGAGCCTTAAACTCAACTGACACTTGAACACAAATGATCCTTAAACTCAACTGAGCCTTTTACTTATCTGACCCTTACTGAACTGACCCTTACATTCGCCTGATCGTTCGTACTCTTTTGACCGTTAGGTTCAACTGACCCTTAGATTCACGTGATCCTTCAGACTCAACTAACTCTTACACTTATCGGATCTTTACACTCACTGACTTTCATATGAAGAGTCCGATCCTTAGACGCCTTAGACCTATATGGACTCTAATTCCCTCTCATCTCCTCCATCTGCTCCTTTTCTCTTAATTTCCTGTATTACTCTATTGCCTACTTTCTTTCTGTTTTTTTCCTATTTTTCTTCTTATTAGTTACTTATATAAACCCGAAAAAAATACAACTCGCCACAAGCAACTGTACAGCTCAGAAGCATACCGGGATATCCTGCGATCACTGACCTTAAGCAGTAGCGAGTAAAACCAGAAAAAGGATGGGTGACCGAAAGGAAACACGGCAGAACTACAAGCAGCGATATCTCGAGAACCAATGGACCGATTCGTTTTTTTCTTGTTTAATTTAATTTAATTCATTTTAATTGTAGTATAATGATCCTTTTTAAAGATTGAAAATAATTATTGATAACGGTTCATAAAACTTAATTTATGCCTGTAGGGACGGAAAACCGCGATTCTAACCTCGCTTCGCTCGGTTAAATCGCGGTTTTTAGTCCTCGAGCCATAAAATATCGTGTGCCACACGGCAGTAAAAGTATTTTCTGATGAATGTGACGTTATAACCCGAGCCGAAGGCGAGAAAAAACTCATAATACTTTTACTCCCTAGGGGCACAATATACTATTGAATAGTACAATAATAGTTAATTAAATTATCCGAAAAACTTATTAAAATTAATGTCAGGTGGAGCGGATCTAAATCTGATCATTTTCTTNCCTCATACTCATCTGACCCTTAGATTCAATTGACCCTTAAACTCAATTGAGCCTTAAACTCAACTGACACTTGAACACAAATGATCCTTAAACTCAACTGAGCCTTTTACTTATCTGACCCTTACTGAACTGACCCTTACATTCGCCTGATCGTTCGTACTCTTTTGACCGTTAGGTTCAACTGACCCTTAGATTCACGTGATCCTTCAGACTCAACTAACTCTTACACTTATCGGATCTTTACACTCACTGACTTTCATATGAAGAGTCCGATCCTTAGACGCCTTAGACCTATATGGACTCTAATTCCCTCTCATCTCCTCCATCTGCTCCTTTTCTCTTAATTTCCTGTATTACTCTATTGCCTACTTTCTTTCTGTTTTTTTCCTATTTTTCTTCTTATTAGTTACTTATATAAACCCGAAAAAAATACAACTCGCCACAAGCAACTGTACAGCTCAGAAGCATACCGGGATATCCTGCGATCACTGACCTTAAGCAGTAGCGAGTAAAACCAGAAAAAGGATGGGTGACCGAAAGGAAACACGGCAGAACTACAAGCAGCGATATCTCGAGAACCAATGGACCGATTCGTTTTTTTCTTGTTTAATTTAATTTAATTCATTTTAATTGTAGTATAATGATCCTTTTTAAAGATTGAAAATAATTATTGATAACGGTTCATAAAACTTAATTTATGCCTGTAGGGACGGAAAACCGCGATTCTAACCTCGCTTCGCTCGGTTAAATCGCGGTTTTTAGTCCTCGAGCCATAAAATATCGTGTGCCACACGGCAGTAAAAGTATTTTCTGATGAATGTGACGTTATAACCCGAGCCGAAGGCGAGAAAAAACTCATAATACTTTTACTCCCTAGGGGCACAATATACTATTGAATAGTACAATAATAGTTAATTAAATTATCCGAAAAACTTATTAAAATTAATGTCAGGTGGAGCGGATCTAAATCTGATCATTTTCTTTTCAATTGACCTCTTTCAAATGCCGATCAAGGACATCAAATCCGAATTTGATCAAATTGGGGTCAGGCAGCCGACCTCAAGGTGAGATCGTGCCTATCTGATCAGAACTTGATCTGAATCATCCTGCAGTTTTTCGGACTGGATCAAAACTTGGTCAGGTTCTCTCAGGGATCATCTGATCATGTCTACCTGATCAGAACTAGATCTGAACCCGCCTGTAGTTTTTCGGATCCGATCTGCTGGATCAGAACTTGGTTAGGTTCTCATCAGGAATCACCGGATCAGTCGAACCTTACAAAAACCTGATCAAGTTCTGATCGTGCTTCAGGTGGGCCTGAAGCAATTTCAACTCGGGTAAAGAATACGGCGCCGTGCCACGACGCGACTCATCATGTCATGGAAATATTTCACGCGGCGTTACCACACTTGTGGCTGCCGGGAGATCAGAAGAGTGGAAAGACCTCCGCGCGAGTCCACTCTCCGAATGAATTGTGGCAACGGCGCACTGAGATTTACATTCCGGCGCGCCACCGTGATGCGAGTAACCACGTCGAGCAGTTTCACGCGAGTAACAAAGGATTAAAATTAAATACAAAAATTATTTGATTCAAACAGAAAATTATTACACATCAATAAATTCTTTCCCATCACCATCTAAACAATTATTCAATTTCTAACTAATAAAGTCTTTACTTTCCCCAGAGAACTAGTTGCTTGAGTCAATAGGGCCAGAGCAAATCACTACCATCTGAATAAATCATTGTCTCACTATATAATAAAAAAGTAGGTTTTGTCTAACGCTGAAAAATTTTCAGGGGTCATGAGGGTCCCGGGGGTCATGAGGGTCACGGGGGTCATAAGGGTCACAAGAGTCATGTGAAATATAAGGATCATATGAGTCACAAGGGTCCTAAGGGTCACAAGGGTCATAGAGGTCGTACGGGACCTGAGGGTCATAAGGGTTATATGGACCCTGACGGTCATAAGGGTCATACAGACCCTAAGGGTCACACAGACCCTAAGGGTCATAAGAGTCATATAAACTACAAGGATCATAAAGTAGTATTCGTGTAACGCTGAAAAAATTTCAGGGGTTATGAAGGTTCCGGGAGTCATAAGGGTCAGAAGGATCATATAGGCTCTAAGGGTCACAAGGGTCATGTGGAATTACCCCTCCCCCCTCCCCCTTTAAAGGGGTGGATAAAAAAAATTAAACCAATCGTGTTTCTCCCTTCCTCTCCCTTTAGGAGAAGGGGGGGGGAAGAATTCTTACGGTCACACCCACAAGGTCGCATGGGGCGGGGGGAGGGGGGAGAGCAAGCGAAGCGAGCAGGGGGCGAAGCCCCCTAGTATAGAATAAATATTGTAAGTAGCCCGGAATGCAGCTGTGGAGATAGCTCTGAGACACAAGATATAGATCACGTCATTTGGTATTGTCCCCTCTACTTCAAAGGAAGAGAAAAAATGATAATTAAATTGTTTCAACTTCACTGTCCCAGACCATTCGCCATAAATGAATTCCTGGCATCAAAGAACTTGAAGCCGTTAGAAATAATCCACCAGTTTGTGAAAAGTCATGGAGTTAGAATTTAAACAAAAATGTACACAGTTTAATGAAATTTTGTGACGAATCAAAATTTTCACGTTGGAACAGATGAGTGATTTTGAAAAAATTATAAATCGATAAATATCAATTTTAGTGAATAAGTGCAAAAGAACTTTTCTATTCAAAAATGGTGTAAGTTTTCGGGGGAAAAAACTGGAGTTGAAAAAGTTCAATTTACAATAAATTAATCAATAAACAAATTTAAAAGTTAATAACAAATCATGAGGACATGTTGCGAAGAATCGGAAAAAAATATATGTTATAGAGTATGTGTTTAATAATTGTTAGTAAAATTGGCGTTCGCTAATCTCAAATAGTTCCCGAGATATTGAGTTTTTTATGAGGCGTGGTTGGCTGGAGCGGAGCTGTCAGCGTGGTACGGTGAATGAACTCGGTAAGCTCTCCGCTGTTCAGTGTAGACTCTCCGTATCTCCGCAATAAATATATTGCGATGGATTTTCTACGATTAAATACAATTGTAAATTGACCACAAATTGTAACAAGTTATTTGAAAAATGAATAGGAGGGCTTTATTAAAAAATTCAGGGGGAATTTTCATATAATATTCAAAGTTACATTCATCAAACGTGGCTATTTTTCTATTAATTTAATTCTACACGACATTACGGATCTGAAATTCATTGTCAAGAGAAAAGGTTTTACATTGGAGACTGTGGGTATTAATAATCGGCGCGAAAGAATGAAATTGACGAGTTCCAGTGATGGTTAAAGCATTTAAGAATCGACTTTTCAAAGCATCCTCTACTATTTTATGTTCCTCATTTGTACAAAATATACTTTCGATTGACTCTATTGAGTTTTTTGTGAACTCATAAAAGTCTCGTGGAGTCTTAATTTGATTGTCATACGGTCGCTGCAAACTCGCTCGGGCTGCGGCTCTCTTCACCGTTCCACCAATGCCATCACATGGCGATTTTCCGTGGGACATTGCGAAGAAATGTCAGTCAGCACTCATACCGAAGTCTAATTCATGGTAAACGAGATTGATAAAATTTTTCCTATTTTTATATTGAGAACTGGCACCGTCCGAAAAATAAAAGATTTTATTGATTTGACTGTATTTGGTTTTCAAGCGGTTGATGACTTTTCTAAGGAATAAATGAATGGCTGCAGTGTCATGATTAAGAGATTCAGAAATTAAAACAAAACTATCGTGCTTCAACTCGGTGTCATCTCGATGATAAGTAACGATTGGGTGAAGAGTGACTTGATCTTTTGTCCAGTGATATCCCTGAACAGCATCCTGAGTTAAAAAACTATAATTTTCCGCAAAATCACCAAGAATCACGAATTCGCCAGATTTTAAATTCTCTTAGCATTGATTCAAAAACGCGTGTTGACTTTTAGCAATGAAATCATGTTGTCGGAGGGCTTTCAAATCGATACACAAATTGGTTATAAATAAATCCACCTGTTCAGTCCTTTGGATCAATTCAGATCTGTCAGTAGCAGTCCAGGCCATGTAAGTCACTGAGTCAATGAAATTTATATCACAAACCTCCTCTAATATCCAGAATATTAATATGTAATATCCAGAAGTCCATTGTAAACTGACGTTCGGAGAGACCTGCGACTTGCGGTGCTCCATAAAAAACTCAATATCTCAGGAACTACTCAAGATTAGTCAATGCCATTTATACCAACAATCCTTCGATATCTACGCAATAACATATTTTTTTCTAAATTTTCGCAATATGCTCTCATACTTTGTTATTAACTTTTTAATTTGTTTATTGATTAATTCATTGCAAATTGAACTTTTTCGCGTCCATTTTTCCCCCGGAAACTTACACTTGTTTAGAATAAAAAAGTTCTCTTTCACTAATTCGATAAAATTGATATTTATCGAGTTATATATATTTTTTTAATTACTCATCTGGTCCACCTTGAAAATTTTGATGTCGCATAACTTCAAAACAAAATTTTTTTTTATGATATTCTAAGGCATGCTAGGAAACAATCGGAAACATACTCAATTTCTTTCGAAATTTGAAAAAAAAAATCTCCTGATTCGATCGAAGTAGCATGGAACGCCCCTTGTATGAAGAAAGCATTTGTTTACATTTATAAAACTATTTATTCGATATGACTAAAAATGCAACTGCAAATTGAACTCAGATGTTAATGAACGCTTTTTTAGAAGCTCTCTGAATAAATCCATTATTTCATTCAAAAACATAAATTCTTTTTTCATTGGTTCTCATAAGAAAATTCTCGTTCTTGCATTAATGATATTTTTGCGTCTAATATTGATCCACTCGTGCTTCATTCCTTGATGGAATTTAATTATTTAGAATGATTTCATTATGTGTTACAGGACATTTTACGTAACATAGAAAACTCTACTATGTAACATAGTAATAATAAGTAACGTCTCGTAGTGAGTCAACTACGAAGGGTAGACTATAGTGTGATATCATTATCTCCTCCCGGCAAAAATCCATGATAATCTTCATTGAATAAGAGAAATGAAATTGTGGTATTTATCAACTACTGAGGGTACTGAAACGTAAACAATTCATTTTATTAATTGTATTATAGAAAATCATTGTAGGGAATATTCCCATTCTTTAAAATTCGGGGACAGTTACATATGAATTTTTAACAGTGTGACTCTTCAATAAATTAAATAGGAAGACCCTCCTGCAGCATGAATTAGTTCGTTTCAACTTTGTTATTTCTAAGTTCTGTGTTTATTGAGTTGGGCAAGCCAATTGAGGCCTTAAACGGGCCTTTTCCATACATACCCCAGTCATTATGGTGTATTGTTATATTATTGGTCGATCGAGAAAGATCTTACGTCATCCTAATAACGAGTACCTTGTTTGCAGATTTTTGCTTCGATAAGGAAAGTTGGGAGAGGGTCTTCCCCCGATCAATCCTATCAGAATGGCCCTTAAAATTTTATTAGTTTTGACAACGTGAGAGGCCCTAACAGATACTGATATGATCAACCTTCCACGGCCACGGCTTACACGGAGAGAAAAGTACAGGCTGATGCTATGTGAGTTCCATCAAAAATTAGTGTGTTACCAACTTGCCGTGGAACCAAAAAAGGGTGTCTAATAAATTGGGATCTATTCTCCGAAAGTCTTAGCTACTTTTTCGTGAGCGTTCCTTAAAAATTAGGGGTTACGAATTAAAAATTACGGGTTTGACCCATGGGTTGGTGAATAGCACACTAAGTTTTGCAAGAATTTTTCCTCCGTGTATTGAATCCTTTTAAGGTATTTTAGAACTGATCATCAGAGAGGGTTTTGTTCCACCTAAAACCCAGAGTAGCCCACAAAAACGTAAAATTCGACTTCCCACCCTTAATCGGGTTTGGGAACCCCTGAAAAATATATTTTTTTCTCCAATAACCCTCCAATACCCACCGAAAACAATCCGTTACCATAAACACACCAATTCCCCTATAGGGGGAATGTATACAAAGATAACAGACGACGTGTGGGTATACACTATAGCAAAACTTCAAGAAATCGTCATCGCGTGTCTGTTCTGTAACAGAGACGACGAAAATCGATGGGACATAGCGTGCACGCGAGAGTTGGTGTGGTTTCATAAGTGAAAAAAAGTGAAAAAGAAAGAGAATCGAGAGGAAATAACAGAAGTTTCAGTCTGAGAAGAAAAAAGAGAGCGCCTACTATCAGACCTAGGATATTTCACCGGTCGTGCGCCGAGGGCTGACGTCAGAGAGACCGGAGCCGTGGGGGTGGCGAGGGGTGAAACGTTGAACCATCGGCGCCACTGAGCAATGACGTCATTTGAGGCCGATGGTATGAATTTGTGTGTGTACCCTCAACTACAACAAAGCGTACACAGCAAATCCCTCTCCCTCCAGCACATGCCCTTTCTTCGGGGGAGTTTGAAAACGTAGCGCACACCACCCAAACCTCCAGCGGCCATTACTATTACGCGCGAAAAGGGGTTGCTGCCGCTGGCAGATCTGCCTCCCCCGCTCGTTCGTTCTTCCCCATCCTGCCCTTGCCACCCTCTCGCCACTGCTTCAACCCCGCCCCGAAAATCCATCCGACTATTCATCTTCTTGGATCCTTATATTGCAGACAGCCAGACCCCAGGCCTTTGCAAATTCCTGTCTGATCCGCTGATGGTGAAGAAAAACATGATTATTTTTTCTCGGCTTAATGAGCATTTCACGGATTTGTAAGTGGAAGTTTTGTATTTTTTGCTAATGAAATGAAAAAAACCCCAACCCATTCAAGACTAATCATATCATTATCTTTATGCGCAGAAAAAAATACCAGAAAAATTACTGTGCTATCATGATTCACCATTATCAAGAAATTAATATTCCATGGACAGTTCACTTGTAATTTTCAAGAATGATATTTAATTCCTGTTATGGGAACGAAAATCATGAAATTTTAGACTTCATTTATTATTCCCCCATCTGAATGTCAACCTATTGAAACGCACTACTTGACATTAATTTGATATTAATGTTAATATGGCTATTAATATTAATATTAATATGGCTTTAAATCATAAAAACATTAAATACTGCATTTCTATCGGTCGAAATTCGGATGGCGGAATAATCCAACCGAATGTCTCTTGTCCTCCAAAATTGTAGAAAACTTTTCTCACGTTTACTTGCCTATTAACAATCGGGAGAAGTTTTACAATAGAATCTGCAAAAACTTCGAGCTCTGTTGCCATGTTCACAACAATCGTAAAATTTTCGGCAATTTTGGAACACTCGGGAGATTACACAAACTGATGTTTTTACAGTGTATGGCTGACAAGTTCCTCAATTCTGATTTCGACCAATCAAAGTGCAATATTCTGGGTCATTTAAATCCTTCAAATCAGTTGTGTTTTGATAGATTGAGAATCCCTTACATTATATATCTTATTTCCTCTAATATTGATAAATATACATTGTAGTCTAATTAGTCACCGACAGGCTTTACTTTAATATTTTGCATGCAGGGGTTTTAATGAGCCCGATCTGGGTAATTCCGACCAGTCTGGTAATAGCCAGATGATGCATTGACGCTGATGATGATTTGATACTGTGGTAGTTACAGCTAAGCGCGTTACAATCGATTAATCAGTAGCCGGACGCATCTGTGACGTACTTTACATTTGATGAATTAATTCTGGTGACATTAGATTGGAGATAGAGTTCTATTTATGGGTGATCGTTTATTTAATAGTATTTATCAAGTTGTTCGGTAACAAAGAAATCCATTGCATAGGCAGTAAAATATTGTGAATATATGGCCTTGTCAAAGGGAAACTCTCATTGCAATGAGAAAAAAGTTGAGAAAAAAATATCCACAAAATCGTTGCAAATTTTACTATCCAACATGTAATCGTGGAGCGAAATTTAATTCAGTAGTGATATCCCAAGAGCTTCCAAATTATCGGGTATTTTCAAACAAATGTGAAATTTTGTAGGTTAAAAAATTATATTCCTGTTAATTTTCCAGTTAATTTTGAATTTATCGAATTATTTATTCGGAAACGAATCGCGCCTAGTCGGATGCACCGAGTGCATTTCAAACGGTTTTGTTCTATTTTGATGAAAATTGAATATGATGTAGAAAGTGTTTCAAGTATGCCTTGAAATGTTATTTAAAAAAAATTATAACTCGATAAATATCCATTTTATCGAAGAAGTGCAAAAGAACTTTTTCATTCAAAACCTGTGCAAGTTCCGGAGAAAACATTCAGACTCGACAAAGTTGAATTTACAATGAAATAATTCATAAACAAATTAGAGAGTCAACAACAAATCATGAGGGTATGGTGCGAAAAATTCGAAAAAGTATATGTTATAGAGTAGGTATCGAAAAATTGCTAGGACAATTGACGTTCTTTAATCACCAGTAGTTCCCGAAATATTGAGTTTTCTATAGGCCGTGGCTAAAGGCACTATGCGTGAAATACGCAGGCTCGGCGTGTACCACGCATGAGCACGAAAGTGTCCGCGTGTTCCACACGTGAACATGAAAAAGCCTGCGTGGTCCACGCAGGGCTACGCAGGGCTACCGTTGACAGGAACGTTGAGCTCGCGTGTCATGTGCAAGTCTTGTAAGGGTCATGCCTCGCAAGAGTTATACCTCACAAGGGTCAAAAGTCGCAACAGTCAAACAACAGAGGTAGGCAGAACAATCTCAAAGGCCAAATGACATCAAGCGGCAATCCGGGAGGCAGGAAGGATAATCACAAGTTTCCAACGATTATGAGGTTCAACTGGGAGAGGTAGGCAGGGCAATCACAGCGGTCGAACGATTATGAGGGTCAAACAAGAGGAGCAGTAAAGAAAACATTGAGGGTCTAACGGGAGACATGATCCTTGCGAGGTATAACCCTCGCTACGTCTGAATCTTGTCACGTTGACCCGTTGTGAGAAATGACCGTTGCGACGTTTGACCCTCACAAGGCAGGACTCTTACGAGAAATAACCCGTGCGACATTTGACCGTCGCGAAGGATGACCTTGTCGATGTTCCATTCTCGCGAGGTATGATCTTTGCGAGGTATGACCCTCAATGACGTTTGACGCTTGCAAGGTATGGCCCTCTTGACGTTTGAACCTTGCAAGATATAACCCTGCTGAAATTCAGTCAGGAGGATTACTGCACTGATAGTCGGGTTAATGGTTTTTCTCCCAGTTATTTACCTTTTTTCCCATTTAAAGGTAAATTACCAGTATTATACGTACCGTAGAAAACCCCAATTTTCAGTGAACAACCCAACCCTGCATTGCACTAATTGAAACCTAAACTGTATGATGCTACAAGTAGATGAGTCATAAAACGTAAAATTCATATTATGGCTGGCCTTGTGCGCCAGTTGACTGTGCATTGACATTTCCAGGAATTATTTAATTGTCAATAAGTAATGTAAAATCAGGCGTACCTGTTTTGTAATCTCCCAAAATTCGTTGTTGATTGAAGTTCGAAGAAAGTACCACGCTGAGAACCCATTGGGTGTAATTATTGGGTAATCCTAGAGATGAGTAATTATTCACGTTTTTTTAGCGCAATTTCGTTTTATGAAATTCCGTATAAATTCTTCCACTCTAGACCTAATTGCCTAACAATTAGTAAATTTTTTGGAGCAAGCGGGGAAAAAATCATCGCTCATCGTCTCGCATTATTTCCCTCTATATAGAGTCAAAAAGGTCTAGAGCGGAATTTCGCACCGCGACGACTTGACTTTTGCAACCACTTTTTCTCAACTTTGTCTTCGCGCGTATACTGCCTAACGATATTTAATTGCAATACTAAAAAAAGACATTCGGCATCATTCCAAAACCCCGGAAATAAACCGATTCCGTGGGTGTTCCACGTAGCACATCACTTAAATTCTTGATATCTCGCATCTGGAATCGATCGGCCACTGATAAGAAAGCCGAGAATATCATTTGTGGGAGTTGCTAAATAACCCTTGTCTATTTTCGTACCGAGCCCATAATCTTTTTCCTCATTGTTTCCTCTTTGTGACGTCATAACGGCACGTTACGACGTAACAAACTCCAAAGGACGACTATATGTATGGGACGATGGAATCGCGTATAGAGTGGGGTAATAACCCAGATCGATATGTATTATCTCTGCTTTTTGGTGGGTGTCTTGAGCATAAATCTAGGCGGTTTGGGTTGCTGAACTTCGATTGCCCTTGAAAAGGGCAATCCCATGGGACTGCCTAGGGCTAACCTAGTGGGAGGGTGTGGCGGCGAGGGGGTAAGCCTCATTCAATTTGATTCTATTTATTTGCTCGTTAAAGGTGGTGGTTCGGGATTCAGTGATTTTTTTTATGTGAGATGGAGAGGAATGGATGCTTAGAGTCGTCCCGTTAGGTATGATCTTTAAGATTGTGTGATCGTATATATCATATATATTTATCAATCAGAAAATATTTCATCAATTTTAACGTGTTTATAGAAAAATAATTCTCGAATTATGTGGCGCAATAGTATATTTCAGCANTCCTGATAGTGATGAAGAGTTAGGCAGTGATGAGGAGAATTTATTTACTGATGAGGAGTTTATTGGTGATGTGACATTTAAAGAAAATGGAAATAAAATATTCTCCGATTTTTCAATTACGTTTTGTATCATATTTTTTTATAATTATAACTTTCTTTTTTTTGCGAATTCTTAATGATTTTTAAAAATTGTATTTTGTAATTATTATAATTAATTTTTTTCAATTAAAAATACTTTACAAGTTTTTTGAACTGCATATTTAATGAATATAATTAATTTTTTCTTCAGAAGTTCCGCATAATTTTTAAATCACACTTTTTTATAATTATTTTTTTAAATAAATGTGATCTTTTTTCTTCAGTGGGGGGGCTTCGCCTCCCCCCCCCACCGGGGGCTTCGCCCCCTGGACCCCCTTTTCTCGTGGGGGGCTTTGGCCCCCACACCCCCCAGTCCCCCCCCCTCTCCGCCCCCAGACTTCATCACGCACTTATCATATAATAGTATATTTCAGGNTATAATTATTTTTTTAAATAAATGTGATCTTTTTTCTTCAGTGGGGGGGCTTCGCCTCCCCCCCCCACCGGGGGCTTCGCCCCCTGGACCCCCTTTTCTCGTGGGGGGCTTTGGCCCCCACACCCCCCAGTCCCCCCCCCTCTCCGCCCCCAGACTTCATCACGCACTTATCATATAATAGTATATTTCAGGACATGTGGGGCAATATCGTCTTTAACGTGTGTGGGGTTTACAGCATGAGCCGAAGGCGAGTGATGTAACCACACACGTTAAGGACGAAATTTCCCAACAAGTACTGAACAAAATTTTATGTCACGAAGCCTGAAACCGGCTGAATTAGACACGAGACGCGAAGCGTCGAGTGTGTAATCCAGCCGGTTTCAGGCATGAGTGGCATAAAATAGTATACGCAACACGTGCGGACAGCAGGCGGTATCACTCGGGCGGCGCAGCCCGAGTAACCGCCTGCTTTCCGCACTAGTTGCGTAATGTACTATTGATTGAAGTTTAAAAATATTACTATGATATATTATGGACTGAGCGAAAAAAAAACAGATTTCTATTAGTGTCACGTTCACTCCGGAGATAAGAATTAATCATTTGCAAAACCCATTCGAGTTTTTTACAATCAATGATCGAGATTAGGATAATCAAAATGCATGATTCGATTTACCGCAATCTTTAAGGGCATGCACTATACATCAAAACCGTTAAATGTATTTTTTAACGCCAAGTTCTAAACGTGAAAGTAACCTTACTTATGGGTGAAATGAATTATGAGTGGGTGTAAACAATACTCGCTGTGGGGTTAAATTAACCGTTTTCGATTGTGAATTAACCCCCATTGGCGTCAAGTTAATTCTTCTCAAGTGTGAATTGACCGTGATTGGGTTCCTAATCACAGGTAAAAATAATTTATAACTCTCCAACTCATATTTTTCAATGAGAAAACGTTGATTGAATAGTGTACCTTTTGGAGGTCTCAAATAGGCTGTGACATCACAGCAGGGAAGTTGCAATGTGCAATGTCTCTCACTCACTGTCCCAGTTGGCGACGCGTACCGTCTCTCATGCGGTGCCATACAAAAATTAATTTTTCAATGGAATACTATGTTTATGACGCATAGATCGAGTTGAGAGGAAAATTTGATTAACTTGAAGGAAATGTATGTTCTCTATAATTACAGACGAAGATGTCAATCCTAAAATAGTCGGAATATATGTAGAGAGTTGAAAGGCTAATATGTATTTGTTAACAGTCCGCACTCCGCAGTCCCTAATAGAGACAAACTAAAGACAGGGGAATTATATTCCAAAACCGTCAAACCATATTTAAATAATCTTAGTTTTGAGGCTTTCGCGGCCATTATTAATGACTTGGTTGGCTTCCGGATGGATGCCGCGTTGAGTTTCAGCATTGCGCCGACGTTTCGCAAACATTGCAGTCTGCATCTTCAGGGCTATGAGCTCCGATTCTGAGCTCCGATGTGTGGGGGCAGTCCTTATATACCTTCCCTTGTGGTGGTGGGGGAAGGGGAA
>NW_021680533.1:214450-223195 GCF_001412515.2 Diachasma alloeum | reverse complement strand
CCCCCCCCCTTCCCCTTCTCCCACCACCACAAGGGAAGGTATATAAGGACTGCCCCCACACATCGGAGCTCAGAATCGGAGCTCATAGCCCTGAAGATGCAGACTGCAATGTTTGCGAAACGTCGGCGCAATGCTGAAACTCAACGCGGCATCCATCCGGAAGCCAACCAAGTCATATTTAAATAAGTTCTTAGAAATATTGTTCGTAATAGTTTCCTTTAAATTGATTTTTTCCGGCCATTGTTCTCTGCATTGATGCCGTGAGATGAGACGAGACGAGAAACTGTATCTTCTCGTCTCGTCTCGTTGTCAGGGGGCCTATCGCGAAGAAAAAACGAAGGGATCACACCGCGTGATCACGTGATCGCTTATCACCCCGTGTTCCCATATTTCCGCATATTTTGAACGGACAAATACGGAACGTGGACTATCGAATTTTGGAATTTTCATTCGGACTACCGCATGAAGAGGTTATGTATAAAAATTAATGGATCAATTAAACTTGGTAATAAATTAATAAATAACTAAGACTTGATAGTTTAATGGAAAGAGTGTGGAGATAATGGTGATTTTTTAAAAAATAATTTCTTAACCAATAGTTAAATTTCGGAGTTGATGGTGTTAAGTGGAGTGTATCCCTGATGTCCAAGGGGTTGTGACTTCTTTGGAGGACCTTCTGTGCAGAACAATTGTAAAACTTTAATTACACTTAATTGCAATTTATGGATGATTCTTTTTTTCATAAATTACAACTGTTACGTTTTTTTTTACATATTTCCTTATTATTTACAATTATTCTGCACAGAAGGTCCTCCAAAGAAGTCACAACCCCTTGGACATCATCAGGGAAACACTCCAACACCATCAACTCCAAAATTTAACTATTGGTTAAGAAATTATTTTTTTTAAATCACCATTATTTCCACACTCTTTCCATTAAACTATCAAGTCTTAGTTATTTATTAATTTATTACCAAGTTTAATTTATCAATTAATTTTAATACATAACCTCTTCATGCGGTACTCAGAATCAAAATTCCAAAAGTCGATAGTCCACGTTACGTATTTCTCCGTTCAAAATATGCGGAAATATGGGAACAAGGGGTGAAGCGATCACGTGATCACGCGGTGTGATCCCTTCGTTTTTTCTTCGCGATAGGCTCCCCAGGAAACCATTCTCTCGTCTCGTTTTGTATCGAAATATGAGAGCAATTTCTTCTTTCGTCTCGTCGAGAATTGAGAGATTGTCTCGTCTCGCCTCGTCTCGCCTTATCGCATCTCTAGAATCCAATTTGAACGGAAAAAACAGAGGGGCAGAGAGGGGGAGGCTCTCTCGACTCTCGTCTCGCCTCTCGCTTCTCTCGTTCTGCTTTTCTCTTTTCGTCTCGTCATGTCTCGCGTCTCGTTTGTCTCGCCTCGTTTCTCTCGCGTCTCGCGGCAGCACTAGTTCTCTGTTAAATGCTTCATCCAAATATCCAAACGACGAAGAGAAATAAAAAAAAAACTCCACAAAATGAATGAGATTGTGCAATGTGTACAATTAATTGTTTGTATTCCAATTAGGGACCGGTACGATTCGTCGAAAAACCACTGATCGAATGGTTTTATTCGTCTAAAATCAATTCGTCTAATGGTTCTATTCGTCGAAAACACATTCCGTCTAACTTCTCGATTCGTCGAAAATCATTGTCGTGTGTTTTTTCTGTGATAATTAGAGGAAAAGATAAGTTTATGAATTCAAATCACCTGAAAATGATACCAATCTACAAGAAAAAAAAGACGAATGAATATATAATAATGTAATGAATGATTTACTCCAATTCTAAATATTATATACAAATTTTACAAATGCACAACCGAAAAAAATGAGGAAATAGATAATAATCTAATTAACAATTTGTTAATAGACAAATAGTTTGTGTATATATCATTATTTGTATTGAATCGAATAGATCCGTGATACGCTATTGTATTTAACTCGATTTGTGTTTTTTTTGTTTTTAGAAAAAGATGTTTATATCTTCAAATTTCTTTAAAGAAACATGTTTAATTCCGTTTTTGTCCGAATAATTTTTCTTGTAAATGCACATTGAAATTTATCCCGACTCCACACTTCATTCGAATTTGAAATCGCCCGTTTTTTTTACGAATTGATTCATTCGATCAATCGGCTTTTCGACGAATTGATTCATTCGACCAGTGGTTTTTCGACGAATCGTACCCAACCCTTCCAATTATCATTCCAGAAAATTCCCGTCAAAAATTTATTCCAACCAAGTTCTTTTGAAATATGTTGATGAAAAGCATAGTAATATGAATTCAGAATAGAAATACGGAATATCTTATCGACCCCCCCCCCCCCCAAAACTTTGTTATCGAAAGCAGACCGAATAACCTTCTTCACTCGATTCGCATCTCAGAACATTCAAATATTCCAGATTTTGAATTCAGAAACTTACTGTCGTCCTCCAAAGAACAAATCAATAAAAGAGGTTTCGACTATGCAATTCAATTCGAAAAATAATTCAGATCCGTCCAATTGTTGTGGATATCACCTGCGATTTATGCATCATTTGTCAGAGAATGGGATTTTCCCACATAAAATAACAGTTTCCTTGGACGCATATCTCTTTGCTATGAGAGTAATAAAAATTTATCCGCTCGACAAGCTTTTCACAGCTTCTCTCACTGAAACTGATGAACAAAGAATAGTGAATATAGCTTGTTTTGATGTGGTATATGTGACCGAGTCCGCCAATTCTACATGAAAAATTGCCTCGAAATTTAAAAGTTTTTCTCCATTGTTTATCGGAAAGTATAGTAAAACAAGCAGGGATTGAAGCCTTTTTGGGAGAGGGCATTTGACCGTTACTTGATGGGTTATAACTTTTTTTTTTTTTCCATCAATAAATTGATGGCCGGCTTCCGAATGGTTTGAACCATTTACCAAGATGTCCGGAAAAACTCGAATATCTCGCAAAATACTGAAGAAATTGAGCCAATATAAACTTGAATATCTCCCAAACTAATAATCCGACTGAGCCCATTTTCAATACCAAACATTCTAGTGCAGAGAGGAAACTTCATGCCAAATTTCAAGTTAATATATCGATTTTTGCGAACGTGAGAGTGCTCACAAGCATTTTTAACAAAAAACAGAAAAATTGAAATATCTCGAAAACTTTGAATGAACCGGTATATATATTTTGATTGATTGTTATAGATGACATCGCGACGAGTATTTAAAAAAAATGCAATCGGTTGAATAGTTTTCGAGATATTCAAGAAACTAGATTTAGATAGAAACTTGAATATCTCCCAAACTAATAATCCGATTGAGCCCATTTTCAATACCAAACATTCTAGTGCAGAGAGGAAACTTCGTACCAAATTTTAAGTTAATATATCGATTTTTGCGAACGTGAGAGTGCTCACAAGCATTTTTAACAAAAAACAGAAAAATTGAAATATCTCGAAAACTTTGAATGAACCGGTATATATATTTTGATTGATTGTTATAGATGACATCGCGACGAGTATTTAAAAAAAATGCAATCGGTTGAATAGTTTTCGAGATATTCAAGAAACTAGATTTAGATAGAAACTTGAATATCTCCCAAACTAATAATCCGATTGAGCCCATTTTCAATACCAAACATTCTAGTGCAGAGAGGAAACTTCGTACCAAATTTTAAGTTAATATATCGATTTTTGCGAACGTGAGAGTGCTCACAAGCATTTTTAACAAAAAACAGAAAAATTGAAATATCTCGAAAACTTTGAATGAACCGGTATATATAGTTTGATTGATTATTATAGGTGACATCGAGACGAGTATTTTGAAAAAAAAAATGAAATCGGTTGGGTGGTTTTCGAGATATTTGCGAAAAACGATTTAGAAACAAATGGCAATTTCTCGAAAACGGCTGGATCGATTGAGCTGAAATTTGGCATAGAGTTAGTCGTCATTAATACCTATAACCTGACAAAATTTTTGATTTTTCTGAATCACTTTAGCCGGTTAATTCTCCAATTTTCTAAAAGTTGACCACCCGATGGACATCCGCACAGACACACGGGGTGGTCAAACTTCGTATTTTGACGTTTCAGACCATTCTGCATCGTTTCCAAGCAAAATTAGAAAACCGAAAAATATAACGATTACAATGTTTCCATTCGCAAGCAAAAATGAAATAAAATCTTCCTAGAAAACATAAACAAATGTTTTTATAAAAAACTGGGCCAAGAAAAAGATTTGTTTGATTCTTGCTGGGAACTAGAAATTTTTGGAAAATACAAAGAAATGAAAAAGCAAGCCAAGTCAGCAGCGTCGAATGAACGAACATAGCGCACACTCAGATTTCTATGAGAAAAATAGTTTCAAATCGAATACGGATTTTTAGAAAAATCTTTATAAAATAAAAAATTAATAGAAGGAGGACCAACATCCTTGGCGCGTATCAGAAGACGCAGGATTAGATTGATACTAGACAGTGAGTTGAAAAACTCCGCACCAAGAACGTTGGTCCTCCTTCTAGTAATTTTTTATTTCATAAAGAATTTTTCAAAAATCCTCATTCGATTTGAAACTATTTTTCTCATAGTCTCATTTTTCCCTGTACGAAAAGTTGTTACTAAGTTATTTTGCTTCAATCCCGAGATATTGGAAAAATACTATCCATATTGTCAAAATCCGGTACAGTACAGGTACTGTGTGCACGGCGTACTGATAGGCGGCGCTACCATACTGGTCCCATACGTGCATACGGTGACCGTACTTGACGGTTATAGTACACTGTACGGTTCCTGTGCTGCTTTTGTACCGTTCCCATTTGCAGTCCAGCTGTACGCAGTACTGGTCCCATATGCGCACCGAACCGGTGCATCGTACCGGTAGGAGCGAAATATAAATAAATAAATAAATGGATAAACAATTATCAAACAATAAGGATAATCTTAAAGTGAACTGGTCATTTGCTCCCATATCGGTTAGAATTCCCAAAAAGTTACTAAGAGGAATCAAATGGGGGAATAAAATCGACGGAGTGCAGTAGGCCCAATCATTCATGATTATTAGTAACTAGGGGGCTTCGCCGCCTGCTCGCTTCGCTCGTCAACCCCGGGGGGCTTCGCCCCCCCCCCCCCCTTTGTGACCGAGCTGATGTGACAGTAAGGGTTTTGTTAAACCTCATTATCGGAAGATGGTTAGGAAAGAGTAAAAGAAAGAACCGNCAACCCCGGGGGGCTTCCCCCCCCCCCCCCACTCGCTTCGCTTGCTCCCGCCAAATCTCTGGTGCGACTGTTTGGGTAAGGAGCTTGCTTCTTTATCCCATTATTTATTTCATATATGGGGGGTTCCCCATATATGGGCAACCCCCCGGGCGTCCCCCGAAATTTTCGACCTTGACTCGATCCAATGAGAGTTTTTCAAGGTCGACCTTGACCCGACCTTGACTCAACATTGGCCCTCCTGATCCCTGAAAATTTTTGCGCGTTAGACGAAACCTACATTTTTATTATAGAGAGAAATAAGTGAAAAACAAATGGTATACGTCAATATTAATCATTTTCCACTAATTAACGACCCGCAACGCAGATACCAACGAAAAATCCGATTTTGATAACTTAAAATATTCTATAATGGGCTCGAACTCACGACCCTACATGAGCCAAAATTTCAACTTTTTTGCCCACTGTTAGAACAAAAATGGAATTTCATGGACAGTTGACTACCATTTTCAGGACAGTGCACTGAATGCGATTTAGGGGGAAAAAATCGTGAAATTTCACTGAAAATTCTGTCAAATTTCAGACTTTTAAGCTGCATAAAGACGAGAATTCTTTAATTTATTTGAAGTTGCAATCTAATATAAATATTCAATGCCAAATTACATTGAATTTTCAGTGAAATCTGAAATTCATAATTTTCTTGTTCTTAAATCGCATTCAGTCTCACTGTCTTGAAAATTCAAGAATATATTTACCGGAATTTTCTAGTGTTCTATTCATTTTCAGGAAAAAATGGAACTAAAATTTACAGCTCTCTTTGATTTTTCCACGAAATTCGGAATTGTCAATGACGAAATTCCTTAAAATTTCAGTGGTAATTAAATTCGATAAAAATTTCCAAAAAGTGTACCGGAAATTTCAGACAAAAAATTTTAACAATGTAATTATGGTTATGAAGTTATTGGCACATTTCTGGACAAACGCCCACACATACACAGACATTCTTTAAAACATATCTCGACGTTTCATACCACCCTGAGTCATGTCCAAGCAAAATTAGAGAATCGAAAAAAAATGCATTTTCAAAGCTTCCATTTGGAAGCAAAAACTACTATACTGATATAAAAACAATTTTCCTCTTGTTTTTGTTGTCCTTAGATTTTTTTTGTTTTCCTGTTGTTTTTTCAGTGTTCTTGGTTCGTAATTAGAATTCAAAGAATAGTACATTACATTACAAGTGTAAAACAGGGCGAATGTTGATACGAGTGGAGTAATGTTTTTAGGGACAGTCGTAGGACACACGCAATCTCATGGTAGATGAGACGAGCCAAACCGAGGGAATTTTGGAAAAATTATTTATATTATATATAATTATATATATGTCATTAGGCCCGATAAACTGCGATTCTAAACTCGCTTCGCTCGGCCAGATCACGGTTTTCGGGCCCAATGACATAAACTATTGTATATCACACGGCAATAAAAATAGTATCTGACGAATGTGATTATAATCTTTGCCTTAGGTTCGGGTTATTAAATCACTTGATGTATGATTTCGAATAGTGCCACTTTATGCACACAAATCTGTACACGAAATAGTTATTTTCATCACAAGGTCCACAAAGTATTTTCTGACGAATGTGGCTTTGTAGGCCGAGCTGAAGGCGAGACCTATAATCACATTCGTCAGAAAATACTTTTGGACCGTGTGATGAATGCAATTTTTCGTCAGAAGGCCCGTAAACCGCGATCTAACCGAGCGAAGCGAGGTTAGAATCGTGGTTTACCGGGCCTTTTCACGAAAAGGGACTTTTCTGTACTGCTTCTCACGATTTCTCGTCTGGGAATTGGTATTACATACTTCCCAAACTCGAAAACTTGAAAATCACTACAGAAAAAGATTGTTCCTGGGCTGTTGCGATAGGGTTTTTTTACTCATGTGGTTGGCCAGTCCTCGCCTACGGCTCGGAGGCCAACGCCACACGAGTAAAAAACCCCATCGCAACAGGCCGGAAAAATACCATTTATACGCATGAGTTTCAAAAAAAAGTTTTTATAAGAAAAAAAATAAATCTTTAATATCTCCGCCAATAATTGAGTTAGAGAGCGCCGGTTCCACTCATTTTGCTTCTTTTGGACTATACTTTTCGATGAAAAATAAAAAATAAAATTTTTAATGTTGAACCGATTTTTCAAATTGTATTTTCCTTCTTTACAAAAATCAATCTAAATAGACCAAAAACACAGTCTTTTCACGAGCCTTATCATTCTCATCATTTTAGCAATGTTACACTCTCAAACACGATTTTTTTTCGTTCTCTCCCCTTCCGGAACCCCTGCTCTACCTAAAGAAGAAACAATTTTTCAAAAAAAAAAGAAAGAGGAATGGAAGGAAAGAGACATTATCGACGAAAAAAAAGAACGTTTATGAAGAAAACGACACGTTCGAGTGCCACAAAAATGAAAGTATCCCCGTTAGATATGAACGGGTACTTCCGGCAGTGCCATCAGCCTGGTCTACTGTTCACAGGGTTGGGCTAAAGCCGTTGACTGTATAAGCTTTCAACGAGGGAGGTAGGTATTTTTGTTCGTGGATATTATTGATTGCATATAGTTGACTCTCTTGGTTTTATTCCGGGGCGAGTCACTGTCCTCTTTCGTGGATCCCTCGCGAGGTGTCTGACAATTTTTTTTTGCATCAGCCGCCCCATCTGGGAAAACTCATTGTCATGACTTTCAGGAAAAATTCGATCTCTCTCACTCTAGAGTTTGTACTGCGCGAATGTCATCCAATCCGAGGTATTGGATTTTTTATCGCGCGTAGGTTCAAGCAAAAATATCTTTCAATCAGTTTTATTCCTGGAAAAATATAGATAAGTAAAGATATAACTCGTTATACCTAGTGTTATGATTAATCTATTATATTTTTACAGAAAATCTGAGAATCTCATCGTGATGTATTGATCTCAACTAAGCAAAGTTTACACTCACAATGGAATTGTCCCAAATCAAGTTGAAGAAACGGTTTGAATCAAGTCTGGCTCCATCATGCTCAGAATCTACTTATTTCAGGAAGTAATTAACGGTGTGAATAAAATCTCACTCGGAGATTCATTCAATCAGAACTTGATTCAAGACGATCCTTCAACTTGAATCAATCCGTTTGTGAAATTTGAATCAAGATAATGCCGAACTAAATTAAGCTGTTTATTCGGCTTGAATCAATTCATTCAGCAGGCTAGAATTAAGTCTGGATTATCCACCCGAGTAGAAATTTTAGTATTTGGCTGGTCAGGCCCCGGTCCGCTGTGCGGGAGAAAAGACCCGGCCCTGTTACGATTACCACATCAGGGCCTGATAGGAAATGTAACGCAAAGCATGATCAGGACCTGATTTCTAAACCTGATAAGGGCCGTGACAGGTGGCCTGGCTTCGCCCTTATCTGGCATAGACTTTGCTACAAATTAATAAATTGCTAATTGAATTATTAAGTTGGGCGAAAAGTGAATAATAAAT